>NC_034200.2:43908355-43938355 GCF_002021735.2 Oncorhynchus kisutch | reverse complement strand
TTTGGTCAGAGGTAAGGTGTTGTTATGGATACAGAGGAACCACTTTATGTTGATTTGGTCAGAGGTAAGGTGTTGTTATGGATACAGAGGAACCACTTGATGTTGATTTGGTCAGAGGTAAGGTGTTGTTATGGATACAGAGGAACCACTTTATGTTGATTTGGTCAGATGTGAGGTGTTGTTATGGATACAGAGGGACCACTTGATGTGTATTGGTTGATTTGGTCAGAGGTGAGGTGTTGTTATGGATACAGAGGAACCACTTGATGGTATTGGTTGATTTGGTCAGAGGTGAGGTGTCGTTATGGATACAGAGGAACCACTTGATGTGTATTGGTTGATTTGGTCAGAGGTAAGGTGTTGTTATGGATACAGAGGAGCCACTTTATGTTGATTTGGTCAGAGGTAAGGTGTTGTTATGGATACAGAGGAACCACTTGATGTTGATTTGGTCAGAGGTAAGGTGTTGTTATGGATACAGAGGAACCACTTTATGTTGATTTGGTCAGAGGTAAGGTGTTGTTATGGATACAGAGGAACCACTTGATGTTGATTTGGTCAGAGGTGAGGTGTTGTTATGGATACAGAGGAACCACTTGATGTTGATTTGGTCAGAGGTAAGGTGTTGTTATTGATACAGAGGAACCACTTTATGTTGATTTGGTCAGAGGTGAGGTGTTGTTATGGATACAGAGGAACCACTTGATGTTGATTTGGTCAGAGGTGAGGTGTTGTTATGGATACAGAGGAACCACTTGATGTTGATTTGGTCAGAGGTGAGGTGTTGTTATGGATACAGAGGAACCACTTGATGTTGATTTGGTCAGAGGTGAGGTGTTGTTATGGATACAGAGGAACCACTTGATGTTGATTTGGTCAGAGGTGAGGTGTTGTTATGGATACAGAGGAACCACTTGATGTTGATTTGGTCAGAGGTGAGGTGTTGTTATGGATACAGAGGAAACACTTGATGTGTATTGGTTGAATTGGTCAGAGGTGAGGTGTCGTTATGGATACAGAGGAACCACTTTATGTTGATTTGGTCAGAGGTGAGGTGTTCTTATGGATACAGAGGAACCACTTGATGTTGAATTGGTCAGAGGTGAGGTGTCGTTATGGATACAGAGGAACCACTTGATGTTGAATTGGTCAGAGGTGAGGTGTTGTTATGGATACAGAGGACCACTTGATGTTGATTTGGTCAGAGGTGAGGTGTCGTTATGGATACAGAGTAAACACTTGATGTTGATTTGGTCAGAGGTGAGGTGTTGTTATGGATACAGAGGAACCACTTGATGTTGATTTGGTCAGAGGTGAGGTGTTGTTATGGATACAGAGGAACCACTTGATGTTGATTTGGTCAGAGGTGAGGTGTTGTTATGGATACAGAGGAACCACTTGATGTGTATTGGTTGATTTGGTCAGAGGTGAGGTGTCGTTATGGATACAGAGGAACCACTTGATGTGTATTGGTTGATTTGGTCAGAGGTAAGGTGTTGTTATGGATACAGAGGAACCACTTTATGTTGATTTGGTCAGAGGTAAGGTGTTGTTATGGATACAGAGGAACCACTTGATGTTGATTTGGTCAGAGGTAAGGTGTTGTTATGGATACAGAGGAACCACTTTATGTTGATTTGGTCAGAGGTGAGGTGTTGTTATGGATACAGAGGGACCACTTGATGTGTATTGGTTGATTTGGTCAGAGGTGAGGTGTTGTTATGGATACAGAGGAACCACTTGATGGTATTGGTTGATTTGGTCAGAGGTGAGGTGTCGTTATGGATACAGAGGAACCACTTGATGTGTATTGGTTGATTTGGTCAGAGGTAAGGTGTTGTTATGGATACAGAGGAGCCACTTTATGTTGATTTGGTCAGAGGTAAGGTGTTGTTATGGATACAGAGGAACCACTTGATGTTGATTTGGTCAGAGGTAAGGTGTTGTTATGGATACAGAGGAACCACTTTATGTTGATTTGGTCAGAGGTAAGGTGTTGTTATGGATACAGAGGAACCACTTGATGTTGATTTGGTCAGAGGTGAGGTGTTGTTATGGATACAGAGGAACCACTTGATGTTGATTTGGTCAGAGGTAAGGTGTTGTTATTGATACAGAGGAACCACTTTATGTTGATTTGGTCAGAGGTGAGGTGTTGTTATGGATACAGAGGAACCACTTGATGTTGATTTGGTCAGAGGTGAGGTGTTGTTATGGATACAGAGGAACCACTTGATGTTGATTTGGTCAGAGGTGAGGTGTTGTTATGGATACAGAGGAACCACTTGATGTTGATTTGGTCAGAGGTGAGGTGTTGTTATGGATACAGAGGAACCACTTGATGTTGATTTGGTCAGAGGTGAGGTGTTGTTATGGATACAGAGGAACCACTTGATGTTGATTTGGTCAGAGGTGAGGTGTTGTTATGGATACAGAGGAAACACTTGATGTGTATTGGTTGAATTGGTCAGAGGTGAGGTGTCGTTATGGATACAGAGGAACCACTTTATGTTGATTTGGTCAGAGGTGAGGTGTTCTTATGGATACAGAGGAACCACTTGATGTTGAATTGGTCAGAGGTGAGGTGTCGTTATGGATACAGAGGAACCACTTGATGTTGAATTGGTCAGAGGTGAGGTGTTGTTATGGATACAGAGGACCACTTGATGTTGATTTGGTCAGAGGTGAGGTGTCGTTATGGATACAGAGTAAACACTTGATGTTGATTTGGTCAGAGGTGAGGTGTTGTTATGGATACAGAGGAACCACTTGATGTTGATTTGGTCAGAGGTGAGGTGTTGTTATGGATACAGAGGAACCACTTGATGTTGATTTGGTCAGAGGTGAGGTGTTGTTATGGATACAGAGGAACCACTTGATGTTGATTTGGTCAGAGGTGAGGTGTTGTTATGGATACAGAGGAACCACTTGATGTTGATTTGGTCAGAGGTGAGGTGTTGTTATGGATACAGAGGAACCACTTTATGTTGATTTGGTCAGAGGTGAGGTGTTGTTATGGATACAGAGGGACCACTTGATGTGTATTGGTTGATTTGGTCAGAGATGAGGTGTTGTTATGGATACAGAGGAAACACTTGATGTGTATTGGTTGATTTGGTCAGAGGTGAGGTGTTGTTATGGATACAGAGGAAACACTTGATGTGTATTGGTTGATTTGGTCAGAGGTGAGGTGTCGTTATGGATACAGAGGACCACTTGATGTTGATTTGGTCAGAGGTGAGGTGTTGTTATGGATACAGAGGAAACACTTGATGTTGATTTGGTCAGAGGTGAGGTGTTGTTATGGATACAGAGGAACCACTTGATGTTGAATTGGTCAGAGGTGAGGTGTCGTTATGGATACAGAGGAACCACTTGATGTTGAATTGGTCAGAGGTGAGGTGTTGTTATGGATACAGAGGAACCACTTGATGTGTATTGGTTGATTTGGTCAGAGGTAAGGTGTTGTTATGGATACAGAGGAGCCACTTTATGTTGATTTGGTCAGAGGTAAGGTGTTGTTATGGATACAGAGGAACCACTTGATGTTGATTTGGTCAGAGGTAAGGTGTTGTTATGGATACAGAGGAACCACTTTATGTTGATTTGGTCAGAGGTAAGGTGTTGTTATGGATACAGAGGAACCACTTGATGTTGATTTGGTCAGAGGTGAGGTGTTGTTATGGATACAGAGGAACCACTTGATGTTGATTTGGTCAGAGGTAAGGTGTTGTTATTGATACAGAGGAACCACTTTATGTTGATTTGGTCAGAGGTGAGGTGTTGTTATGGATACAGAGTAAACACTTGATGTTGATTTGGTCAGAGGTGAGGTGTTGTTATGGATACAGAGGAACCACTTGATGTTGATTTGGTCAGAGGTGAGGTGTTGTTATGGATACAGAGGAACCACTTGATGTTGATTTGGTCAGAGGTGAGGTGTTGTTATGGATACAGAGGAACCACTTGATGTGTATTGGTTGATTTGGTCAGAGGTGAGGTGTCGTTATGGATACAGAGGAACCACTTGATGTGTATTGGTTGATTTGGTCAGAGGTAAGGTGTTGTTATGGATACAGAGGAACCACTTTATGTTGATTTGGTCAGAGGTAAGGTGTTGTTATGGATACAGAGGAACCACTTGATGTTGATTTGGTCAGAGGTAAGGTGTTGTTATGGATACAGAGGAACCACTTTATGTTGATTTGGTCAGAGGTGAGGTGTTGTTATGGATACAGAGGGACCACTTGATGTGTATTGGTTGATTTGGTCAGAGGTGAGGTGTTGTTATGGATACAGAGGAACCACTTGATGGTATTGGTTGATTTGGTCAGAGGTGAGGTGTCGTTATGGATACAGAGGAACCACTTGATGTGTATTGGTTGATTTGGTCAGAGGTAAGGTGTTGTTATGGATACAGAGGAGCCACTTTATGTTGATTTGGTCAGAGGTAAGGTGTTGTTATGGATACAGAGGAACCACTTGATGTTGATTTGGTCAGAGGTAAGGTGTTGTTATGGATACAGAGGAACCACTTTATGTTGATTTGGTCAGAGGTAAGGTGTTGTTATGGATACAGAGGAACCACTTGATGTTGATTTGGTCAGAGGTGAGGTGTTGTTATGGATACAGAGGAACCACTTGATGTTGATTTGGTCAGAGGTAAGGTGTTGTTATTGATACAGAGGAACCACTTTATGTTGATTTGGTCAGAGGTGAGGTGTTGTTATGGATACAGAGGAACCACTTGATGTTGATTTGGTCAGAGGTGAGGTGTTGTTATGGATACAGAGGAACCACTTGATGTTGATTTGGTCAGAGGTGAGGTGTTGTTATGGATACAGAGGAACCACTTGATGTTGATTTGGTCAGAGGTGAGGTGTTGTTATGGATACAGAGGAACCACTTGATGTTGATTTGGTCAGAGGTGAGGTGTTGTTATGGATACAGAGGAACCACTTGATGTTGATTTGGTCAGAGGTGAGGTGTTGTTATGGATACAGAGGAAACACTTGATGTGTATTGGTTGAATTGGTCAGAGGTGAGGTGTCGTTATGGATACAGAGGAACCACTTTATGTTGATTTGGTCAGAGGTGAGGTGTTCTTATGGATACAGAGGAACCACTTGATGTTGAATTGGTCAGAGGTGAGGTGTCGTTATGGATACAGAGGAACCACTTGATGTTGAATTGGTCAGAGGTGAGGTGTTGTTATGGATACAGAGGACCACTTGATGTTGATTTGGTCAGAGGTGAGGTGTCGTTATGGATACAGAGTAAACACTTGATGTTGATTTGGTCAGAGGTGAGGTGTTGTTATGGATACAGAGGAACCACTTGATGTTGATTTGGTCAGAGGTGAGGTGTTGTTATGGATACAGAGGAACCACTTGATGTTGATTTGGTCAGAGGTGAGGTGTTGTTATGGATACAGAGGAACCACTTGATGTTGATTTGGTCAGAGGTGAGGTGTTGTTATGGATACAGAGGAACCACTTGATGTTGATTTGGTCAGAGGTGAGGTGTTGTTATGGATACAGAGGAACCACTTTATGTTGATTTGGTCAGAGGTGAGGTGTTGTTATGGATACAGAGGGACCACTTGATGTGTATTGGTTGATTTGGTCAGAGATGAGGTGTTGTTATGGATACAGAGGAAACACTTGATGTGTATTGGTTGATTTGGTCAGAGGTGAGGTGTTGTTATGGATACAGAGGAAACACTTGATGTGTATTGGTTGATTTGGTCAGAGGTGAGGTGTCGTTATGGATACAGAGGACCACTTGATGTTGATTTGGTCAGAGGTGAGGTGTTGTTATGGATACAGAGGAAACACTTGATGTTGATTTGGTCAGAGGTGAGGTGTTGTTATGGATACAGAGGAACCACTTGATGTTGAATTGGTCAGAGGTGAGGTGTCGTTATGGATACAGAGGAACCACTTGATGTTGAATTGGTCAGAGGTGAGGTGTTGTTATGGATACAGAGTAAACACTTGATGTTGATTTGGTCAGAGGTGAGGTGTTGTTATGGATACAGAGGAAACACTTGATGTGTATTGGTTGATTTGGTCAGAGGTGAGGTGTCGTTATGGATACAGAGGAACCACTTGATGTTGATTTGGTCAGAGGTGAGGTGTCGTTATGGATACAGAGGAACCACTTGATGTTGAATTGGTCAGAGGTGAGGTGTTGTTATGGATACAGAGGACCACTTGATGTTGATTTGGTCAGAGGTGAGGTGTCGTTATGGATACAGAGTAAACACTTGATGTTGATTTGGTCAGAGGTGAGGTGTTGTTATGGATACAGAGAGACCACTCGATGTGTATTGGTTGATTTGGTCAGAGGTGAGGTGTTGTTATGGATACAGAGGAACCACTTGATGTGTATTGGTTGATTTGGTCAGAGGTGAGGTGTCGTTATGGATACAGAGTAAACACTTGATGTTGATTTGGTCAGAGGTGAGGTGTCGTTATGGATACAGAGGAAACACTTGATGTTGATTTGGTCAGAGGTGAGGTGTCGTTATGGATACAGAGGAACCACTTGATGTTGATTTGGTCAGAGGTGAGGTGTTGTTATGGATACAGAGGAACCACTTTATGTTGATTTGGTCAGAGGTGAGGTGTTGTTATGGATACAGAGGAAACACTTGATGTTGATTTGGTCAGAGGTGAGTTGTCGTTATGGATACAGAGGAAACACTTGATGTTGATTTGGTCAGAGGTGAGGTGTCGTTATGGATACAGAGGCTACATTGTATTCGTTGTAATTGCAAGTTAACTTGGTGATTCTATAGATTTTCAATCTTCATAACCAGTTATTGTAGGCCTATTGAAACAGAGATTGTGTTTAGTCTTGTTGATCTTTATAACTAGTCAGTTGTTATTGTAGGGATCGGTGTCCCTATACCGGGACGGTTGTTGCTCAATATGCAAAAGTGTGATTAGAAAACATTGTATACAGCAGCCATTTCTTTAATTGGCAGAAAGTTTAATTTCTTGTTAATCTAACTGCAGTGTCCAATTTACAGTAGCGATTATGGAAAAAAACACCATGCTATTGTTGAAGGATAGTGCACAACAACAGACAACGTATCACGGCAACTGGTTTGATACATTCACCTCTGAAGGTAAATAATACATTCAGTAATCTTGCTCTGATTTGTCATCCTGAGGGTCGCAGAGATAAAATGTAGTGTAGTTTTGTTTGAAAAAAATCTATTTTTATATTTCTGGGAGTGTGTAAACTTTGTGTGTACATTTTTTATTACCATTGCATTTTTGTATGTTCTCATGAAAATGTATAAATTGACCAATGTGGCACGTTTGGGCAAACTCCTGGCAGACTTGATACAAAATGTTGTGTAGTGATGTAATTCTACACTGGATCAGCCTCAAACTTTGCACACACACACTGCTGCCATCTTGTGGACAACATCTAAATTACACCTAAAATCATATCTGAATGTATGGCCTTTCTCTTGCATTTATTTTTTAAATAGAAAACGCATGTTTTTTTTGTTTGTATTATCGTTTTACATGTCCACAAACTTCAAAGTGTTTCCTTTAAATGGTATCAAGAATATACATATGCTTGCTTCAGGTCCTGAGCTACAGGCAGTTAGATTTGGTATGTCATTTTACGAGAAAATGTTTTTAAAAATCCTTAAGAGGTTGGGTGGAGATTGTGTTTAGACTTTGATAGTGTGTCAGTTCCTTTGTTATTCGTTTTGGGAAATATTTTTGTTGTATTCGCTGCACTCATATAAGTAAATATGAGATGTATAAAATTATTTGGCAAGTCAAATCAAATCAAATTTTATTTGTCTCATACACATGGTTAGCAGATCTTAATGCGAGTGTTTCGAAATGCTTGTGCTTCTAGTTCCGACCGTGCAGTAATATCTAACAAGTATTCTAACAATTTCACAACAACTACCTTATACACACAAGTGTAAAGGAATGAATAAGAATATGTACGTATAAATATATGAATGAGTGATGGCCGAACGGCATAGACAAGATGCAGTAGATGGTTTAGAGTACAGTATAAACATATGAGATGAGTAATGTAGGGTATGTAAACATTATATAAACTGGCATTGTTTAAAATGGTTAGTGATACATTCAATTCCCATTATTAAAGTGGCTGGAGTTGAGTCCGTGTGTTGGCAGCAGCCACTCAATGTTAGTGATGGCTGTTTAACAGTCTGATGGCCTTGAGATAGAAGCTGTTTTTCAGTGTCTCGGTCCCAGCTTTGATGCACCTGTACTGACCTCGCCTTCTGGATGATAGCAGGGTGAACAAGCAGTGGCTCAGGTAATTCACATCAAATCAAATGTATTTATATAGCCCTTCTTACATCAGCTGATATATCAAAGTGCTGTACAGAAACCCAGCCTAAAACCCCAAACAGCAAGCAATGCAGGCGTAGAAGCACAGTGGCTAGGAAAAACTCCCTAGAAAGAACAAAACCTAGGAAGAAACCTAGAGAGGAACCAGGCTATGAGGGGTGGCCAGTCCTCTTCTGGCTGTGCTGGGTGGAGATTATAACAGAACATGGCCAAGATGTTCAAATGTTCATAAATGACCAGCATGGTCAAATAATAATAATCACAGTAGTTGTCGAGGGTGCAGCAAGTCAGCACCTCAGGAGTAAATGTCAGTTGGCTTTTCATAGCCGATCATTAAGAGTATCTCTACCGCTCCTGCTGTCTCTAGAGAGTTGAAAACAGCAGGTCTGGGACAGGTAGCACGTCCAGTGAACAGGTCAGGATTCCATAGCCGCAGGCAGAACAGTTGAAACTGGAGCAGCAGCACGGCCAGGTGGACTGGGGACAGCAAGGAGTCATCATGCCAGGTAGTCCTGCGGCATGGTCCTAGTGCTCAGGTCCTCCGAGAGAGAGAAAGAAAGAGAGAATTAGAGAGAGCATACTTAAATTCACACAGGACACCGGAAAAGACAGGAGAAGTGCTCCAGATATAACAGACTGACCCTAGCCCCCCGGCACATAAACTACTGCAGCATAAATACTGGAGGCTGAGACAGGAGGGGTCAGGAGACACTGTGGCCCCATCCGATGATACCCCCGGACAGGGCCAAACAGGCAGGATATAACCCCATCCACTTTGCCAAAGCACAGCCCCCACACCACTAGAGGGATATCTTGTTAACTTGTTGTTGTCCTTGATGATCTTTTTGACCTTCCTGTGACATCGGGTGGTGTAGGTGTCCTGGAGGGCAGGTAGTTTGCCCCTGGTGATGCGTTGTGCAGACCTCACTACCCTCTGGAGAGCCTTACGGTTGTGGGCGGAGCAGTTGCCGTACCAGGCGGTGATACAGCCCGGCAGGATGAGCTCGATTGTGAATCTGTAAAAGTTTGAGAGTGTTTTTGGTTACAGGCCAAATTTCTTCAGCCCCCTGAGGTAAAGGAGGCGCTGCTGCGCCTTCTTCACAATGCTGTCTATGTCGGTGGACCATTTCAGTTTGTCCGTAACGTGTAAGCTGAGGAACTCAAAACTTTCCACCTTCTCCACTACTGTCCCGTCGATGTGAATAGGGGGCTGCTCCCTCTGCTGTTTCCTGAAGTCCACGATCATCTCCTTGTTTTGTTGACATTGAGTGTGAGGTTATTTTCCTGACACCACACTCTGAGGGCCCTCACCTCCTCCCTGTAGGCCGTCTCGTCGTTATTGGTAATCAAGGCTACCATTGTAGTGTCGTCTGCAAACTTGATGATTGAGTTGGAGGTGTGCATGGCCATGCATTCATGGGTGAACAGGGAGTACAGGAGAGGGCTGGCCCCTAGTGGGGCCCCAGTTTTGAGGATCAGCGGGGTGGAGATGTTTTTTCCTACCCTCACCACCTGGGGGTGGCCCGTCAGGAAGTCCAGGACCCAGTTTCACAGAGCAGGGTCGAGACCCAGCTTAATGACGAGTTTGGAGGGTACTATGGTGTTACATGCTGAGCTGTAGTTGATGAACGGCATTCTTACATAGGTATTCCTCTTGTCCAGATGGGTTAGGGCAGTGTGCAGTGTGATTGGGATTGCGTCGCCTGTGGACCTATTGGGGCGGTAAGCAAATTGGAGTGGGTCTAGGATGTCAGGTAGGGTGGAGGTGATATGGTCCTTGACTAGTCTCTCAAAGCACTTCATGATGACGGATAGTCATTTACCTTAGTTACCTTAGCTTTCTTGGGAAAAGGAACAATGGTGGCACTCTTGAAGCATGTAGGAACAGCTGACTGGGATAAGGATTGATTGAATATGTCCTTAAACACACTAGCCAGCTGGTCTGCCGTGTCGGTGGCACTGTATTTTCCTCAAAGTGAGCAAAGAAGTTGTTTCGTTTGTCTGGGAGCAAGACATCGTGGTCCGCAACGGGGCTGGTTTTCTTTTTGTAGTCCGTGATTGTGTCACGTTTCTTCAAAATCGAACCCAGAAGCAGACCAGGACAAGGAGAGTAGGAAGAAGGTGAGTATTTATTTACAAGTGAATGTGAATGGGTAGATATATCCAGGTGGCGTAGCGGGCAGCGGTGGTGAGTTGATGGGAGTAAATAGGTGGATCCAATGGGGAAGCGGAATCCTCCTCCGACCAGGCGGGAATGGGGTAAATGATCCAGGTGAGTAATGTTCATGGCTAACGATCCGGCAGGGAATGGTTGTCAGGTCCGGGCTTATGAAGAGGAGAGATGATGATCAGGACCAGGTGTGCAGATAGCTGATGGGATACAGGTGCGGGTAATCAGAACTCCCAACTGGCTACATTGCCAGGCAACCAGACAGGGTGTGTTCCAGGACGCCGGAAAAAACACTCCAGGACAGAACACTGGCAAAAAACAGACTCAGGAAACGGGATTCGTGACAGTACCCCCCCTCCGACGAACGCCACCGGGCAGACTACCCGGAGCGCCAGGGTGGTGGCGGTAAAAGTCACGAAGCAGGTCATCGTCAAGGATCTGACGCCGAGGAATCCAACTCCTCTCCTCAGGACCATATCCTTCCCAATCCACTAAATACTGGAACCCTCGACCCCGCCGTCTGGAGTCCATGATGCGGCGCACCGTGTAGACAGGACCACCTCCGATCATCCGAGGAGGAGGAGGACGAGGAGGAGGGGGCAACAGAGGACTGAGGAGAACCGGCTTGAGGCAGGAGACATGAAACCTTAAGGAGGGCCTTCCGATGCCAGGTGCGGTGGCAACGACGAATGTGGGTCTGGACAGAAGGAACTGAGAGATCCTGCTCCTGAGAAGGAAACAAGGGAGGTTGGTAACCGTACAGGCACTGGAAGGGAGACATCCCAGTGGCAGATGAAGGGAGAGTATTATGAGCATACTCGACCCAGGGTAATTGAGAGGACCAAGAGGTGGGATCAGAGGAAACAAGACAGCGCAGCGTGGACTCCATCTTCTGGTTGGCTCTCTCCGTCTGACCATTAGATTGGGGGTGAAATCCAGATGTGAGACTGACTGTAGCTCCAATGGCCAAACAGAAGGACTTCCAGACTGCAGAGGTAAACTGAGGACCACGGTCAGAAACAATGTCACAGGGCAACCCGTGGACCCTGAACACCTCCCTTACCAGGATCTCGGACGTCTCAGTGGCAGAAGGCAGCTTGGAGAGGGGAACAAAGTGGGCAAACTTGCTGAATCTATCCACAATGGTCAGAATAACCGTGTTACCAACAGAAGAGGGCAACCCCGTGACAAAATCCAGGGCCAGATGCGACCAAGGTCGCCGGGGAATAGGTAGGGGGTGAAGAAGCCCAGAGCTGGCCCGATTGGTACTCTTATTCTGCGCACAAACAGGACAAGCGGCAACAAACCTCCGGGTATCTTCTCCCATGGCAGGCCACCAAAACGTCTGCGCAGTAACGCCATAGTCCGAGCAACACCAGGGTGACAAGCTATCTTGCTGGCGTGGGACCACTGAAGGACAGCAGAACGAACCGACTCAGGCACGAACAACCGACCGGGTGGACCGTTATCGGGCCCGGGCTGTGTCCCAAGAGCCGCCATCACCTCCTCCTCAATCCTCCATGTAACGGCTCCCACGACAACGTTCTGGGGAAGAATCATCTCAGTCTTGGCCCCACTCTCCTCCGTCTTGGAGAACATCCGGGACAGGGCGTCAGGGAAAAATTGAAGCGTCCCAGGAGGTTAGGAAGTGCAGCTCAGTTTCCACCTCATTTTGTGGGCAGTGAGCACATAGCCTGTCTTCTCTTGAGAGCCATGTCTGCCTACGGCGGCCTTTCTCAATAGCAAGGCTATGCTCACTGAGTCTGTACATAGTCAAGGCTTTCCTTAATTTTGGGTCAGTCACAGTGGTCAGGTATTCTGCCGCTGTGTACTCTGTGTAGGACCAAATAGCATTATAGTTTGCTCTGTTTTTTTGTTAATTCTTTCCAATGTGTTAAGTAGTTATCTTTTTGTTTTCTCATGATTTGGTTGGGTCTAATTGTGCTGCTGTCCTGGGGCTCTGTAGTGTGTGTTTGTGTTTGTGAACAGAGCCCCAGGACCAGCTTGCTTAGGGGACTCTTCTCCAGGTTCATCTCTCTGTAGGTGATGGCTTTGTTATGGAAGGTTTGTGAATCGCTTCCTTTTAGGTGGTTGTAGAATTTAACAGCTCTTTTCTGGATTTTGATAATTAGTGGGTATCGGCCTAATTCTGCTCTGCATGCATTATTTGGTGTTCTACGTTGTACACGGAGGATATTTTTGCAGAATTCTGCGTGCAGAGTCTCAATTTGGTGTTTGTCCCATTTTGTGAAGTCTTGGTTGGTGAGCGGACCCCAGACCTCACAACTATAAAGAGCAATGGGCTCTATGACTGATTCAAGTATTTTTAGCCAAATCCTAATTGGTATGTTGAAATGTATGTTTCTTTTGATGGCATAGAATGCCCTTCTTGCCTTGTCTCTCAGATCGTTCACAGCTTTGTGGAAGTTACCTGTGGTGCTGATGTTTAGGCCAAGGTATGTATAGTTTTTTGTGTGCTCTAGGGCAACAGTGTCTAGATGGAATTTGTATTTGTGGTCCTGGTGACTGGACCTTTTTTGGAACACCATTATTTTGGTCTTACTGAGATTTACTGTCAGGGCCCAGGTCTGACAGAATCTGTGCATAAGATCTAGGTTCTGCTGTAGGCCCTCCTTGGTTGGTGACAGAAGCACCAGAAGCACCAGATCATCAGCAAACAGCAGACATTTGACTTCGGATTCTAGCAAGGGGAGGCCGGGTGCTGCAGACTTTTCTAGTGCCCGCGCCAATTCGTTGATATATATGTTGAAGAGGGTGGGGCTTAAGCTGCATCCCTGTCTAACCCCACGACCCTGTGTTAAGAAATGTGTGTGTTTTTTGCCAATTTTAACCGCACACTTGTTGTTTGTGTACATGGATTTTATAATGTCGTATGTTTTACCCCCAACACCACTTTCCATCAGTTTGTATAGCAGACCCTCATGCCAGATTGAGTCGAAGGCTTTTTTGAAATCAACAAAGCATGAGAAGACTTTGCCTTTGTTTTGGTTTGTTTGGTTGTCAATTAGGGTGTGCAGGGTGAATACATGGTCTGTTGTACGGTAATTTGGTAAAAAGCCAATTTGACATTTGCTCAGTACATTGTTTTCATTGAGGAAATGTACGAGTCTGCTGTTAATAATAATGCAGAGGATTTTCCCAAGGTTACTGTTGACACATATTCCACGGTAGTTATTGGGGTCAAATTTGTCTCCACTTTTGTGGATTGGGGTGATCAGTCCTTGGTTCCAAATATTGGGGAAGATGCCAGAGCTAAGTATGATGTTAAAGAGTTTTAGTATAGCCAATTGGAATTTGTTGTCTGTATATTTGATCATTTCATTGAGGATACCATCAACACCACAGGCCTTTTTGGGTTGGAGGGTTTTTATTTTGTCCTGTAACTCTTTCAATGTAATTGGAGAATCCAGTGGGTTCTGGTAGTCTTTAATAGTTGATTCTAAGATCTGTATTTGATCATGTATATGTTTTTGCTCTTTATTCTTTGTTACAGAGCCAAAAAGATTGGAGAAGTGGTTTGTTTAGTGTTGTTTGTTTGTTTAGTGTTTTCCAATTTTCCCAGAAGTGGTTAGAGTCTATGGATTCTTCAATTGCATTGAGCTGATTTCTGACATGCTGTTCCTTCTTTTTCCGTAGTGTATTTCTGTATTGTTTTAGTGATTCACCATAGTGAAGGCGTAGACTCAGGTTTTCCGGGTCTCTATGTTTTTGGTTGGACAGGTTTCTCAATTTCTTTCTTAGATTTTTGCATTCTTCATCAAACCATTTGTCATTATTGTTAATTTTCTTCGGTTTTCTATTTGAGATTTTTAAATTTGATAGGGAAGCTGAGAGGTCAAATATACTGTTAAGATTTTCTACTGCCAAGTTTACACCTTCACTATTACAGTGGAACGTTTTACCCAGGAAATTGTCTAAAAGGGATTGAATTTGTTGTTGCCTAATTGTTTTTTGGTAGGTTTCCAAACTGCATTCCTTCCATCTATAGCATTTCTTAATGTTACTCAGTTCCTTTGGCTTTGATGCCTCATGATTGAGTATTGCTCTGTTTAAGTAGACTGTGATTTTGCTGTGGTCTGATAGGGGTGTCAGTGGGCTGACTGTGAACGCTCTGAGAGACTCTGGGTTGATGTCAGTGATAAAGTAGTCTACAGTACTACTGCCAAGAGATGAGCTATAGGTGTACCTACCATAGGAGTCCCTTCGAAGCCTACCGTTGACTATGTACATACCCAGCGTGCGACAGAGCTGCAGGAGTTGTGACCCGTTTTTGTTGGTTATGTTGTCATAGTTGTGCCTAGGGGGGCATATGTGGGAGGGAATGCTGTCACCTCCAGGCAGGTGTTTGTCCCCCTGTGTGCTGAGGGTGTCAGGTTCTTGTCCGGTTCTGGCATTTAGGTCGCCACAGACTAGTACATGTCCCTGGGCCTGGAAATGATTGATTTCCCCCTCCAGGATGGAGAAGCTGTCTTCATTAAAATATGGGGATTCTAGTGGGGGGATATAGGTAGCACACAGGAGGACATTTTTCTCTGTTAGGATAATTTCTTTTTGAATTTCTAGCCAAATGTAGAATGTTCCTGTTTTGATTAATTTAATGGAGTGAGTTAGGTCTGCTCTATACCAAATTAGCATACCCCCTGAGTCCCTTCCCTGTTTCACACCTGGTAGTTTGGTGGATGGGACTACCAGCTCTCTGTAACCTAGAGGGCAAACAGTGGGTCCATCTCCTCTATACCAGGTTTCTTGCAGGATGACAATGTCTGTATTACCGATTTCTTTGGTGAAGTCCGGGTTTCTGCTCTTTAGGCCAAAGGCAGATGACCTCAGGCCTTGGATATTCCAGGATAATATAGTGAAGGCTTTTTGTTCCATAGAGTGTCCAATGTTGTTGGTCGTGGTTTGGCCTCAGGCCAGTAAGTGTGAGCAGAGCCTGCTGAGCATCTGGTACATGCCATTGGCTTGGGCGAGTGTGAGAGTGGGGGTTGGGACTGTTTGCCCGCTCACTACCTGGGCGTATGTGTGGCTTCCATGTTGAGGCCCTCTTTGCGGGGGTGGGGTGCATGGGGTGGGCAGGAGTGGCATAGGTCTGATCTGAGGGGGCCTAAATGGAGTGTGGGCATGGTTGACGTGGGGGGGTGTTGATTGGTTGGGGTGGGGGTGTGGATGTGTCTGGGTGTACTGTGGTCTGGATGTAATTCCTCTTGGCGTGGGTCCTCTATGTGTAGGTCCAGGGGGGGGTCCTGCAGATCTGGGAGGGTGTCTCGCTGGTCTGGGTGGGGTGTCTATTGATCTGTTGCTCCTGTGTGGAGTGTTGGGGATACGTTTGAGAGCGATGTCCTTTAGAGTCCGGGCAAAGGTGGGCACTGCTGCCTTGTAGAGGTGGACCTGGTCATAGAGGCTGTTCAAGTCCAGGGTGGAGTGGTGGGCCAGAAAAACGTTTGGTTTTGAGGCACAGTCACGGGAAATACTTGCATTTACCCACTGTATTGTGGCGGGGTGGAAGTCTTTTCGTGGTAGCAGGGTGGAGATAACCACTTGTGCGTTGGGGAAAGTAGAAGAAGCCTTTTCAATCACTCCCTTCAGTGCTGTGGCCACTCTTTCCTGCTGTGCTCTCAGGTCGTTTGTGCCTGTGTGTATTATTATGTGGCTGGGTGAGCCTAGTTTGGCCTCAGACAGAAGGTCTAGGGCGCGCTGGGTGTTTGGACACCAGAGTTTAGACACACTGTGTTTTTTTTCCTTCTATATATTTCCCATTTAAGTCCATAAGTAGTACAATCTGTGTCTTGTGTTTGTCCTCAGTGGGTGTGGGGGGGTTGACAGAAGGGCTATCAGGGTGGCTGACAGGGGGGGTGCTCAGAGGGGGTGAGAGCCTCTGGGCTTGGGTTTCTTCATTTGTCTGTTGTGCTGTGATGTCGACTCTATGGTCAGGGTCTGGTGTGGACTGTTCTGCTGTGGTGTCGACTCTATGGTCAGGGTCTGGTGTGGACTGTTCTGCTGTGGTGTCGAGACTTTTGTTGGGTGCTGAGGTGGGCTGTTCTGCTGGCTTCTCTGTGGGGGTGGCCACCTCTCTAGTGGGTTGTTCTCTGTCACACGCCGTCCCCCTCAACTTCTCCTCCATCCCCCTCACCCTCTCCTCCATCCCCCTCAACCTCTCCTCCACCAGCAGTCTGATACTCTCCTCTAGTGCTCTGTTCTGCTCCTCTTTCTCCTGTTGTATTTGTCTCACCACTGTCCAAAGTGCAGATATGTCTCTGTCCACCTCCAGCTCTCCGGGTCTGGTTAAGGGGCTGTTGTTGTGCTGGACTGTTGTCTGGGTCTGTGCTGACTGAAGTGTAATCACCTGCTGTTCCAGCTCCACCTGCCTTATCTCCAGCTAGGTGAATTTGTCCTTCATTTCAATGAGGGAGTGGTAATCTGTGCTGGGAGGTTGACCCTCCGCTGGGGGTTGCTCATCTGTGGGGTTACATAATGAAGAGGTCTGGTCTGATCCTCTCGGGGTGGGGGTATCTTTATCAAAGGAGAGTTTCTCCTGCTGAGCTAATTCTGTCTCTCTCTCCACTGTCTCTCTCTCCCTATATCTCTCTCCACTGTCTCTCTCTCCCTATATCTCTCTCCACTGTCTCTCTCTCCCCTGTCTCTCTCCCTATGTCTCTCTCCCTATATCTCTCCCTATATCTCTTTCCCCTGTCTCTCTCTCCTCTATCTATCTCTCCCTATATACCTTTCCCCTGTCTCTCTCTCCCCTATCTATCTCTCCCTATATCTCTTTCCCCTGTCTCTCTCTCCCCTATCTATCTCTCCCTATATCTCTCTCCCCTATCTATCTCTCCCTATATCTCTCTCCCTGTCTCTCTCATCAGCTGCCGTGCTCCATTATGAGTTCCACTCCTCTGCATGAGCAAGAGGCCCAGGTCCTTCAGCAGGGTGGCGGTCAGGGTGGGGAGGTGGTACCCTCAGGCAGTGTAGCCTCCCGCCCCCCTCAGCCCCATTCAGACCCCCAGGCCTCCAGACGTGTCTGCTTCTATAAGAGTGGAGACCCCCAGTTCGGAGGCCACCGGATGGTCATCAATGCCAGGACCTTCAAGACCTTCGATGCCCTCCTGGATGCCCTGTCTAAGAAGGTGATTAGATTATTGATTATAGATAGATAGATTGATTTGATTTGTATTAGATATAATGTATCATCTGTTTACAGAAAATTACATTGCATCTGACATGATTTGGAACTCCAACCCCTCCCCTTCCAGTGTCTTGTACATACAGTCCCCCCATGTATTCAACACATATAACACATTCCCATGTCTCCATGTCCAAGGTCCCCCTGCCGTTCGGGGTCCGCACCATCACCACCCCCCGTGGCTCCCACCCTGTCCGGGGTCTGGAAGAGCTGCAGAATGGGGGCTCCTATGTCTGCTCGGACCAGCGGAAGGTGAAGCCCCTCAACCTGGACATGGCTAACCGCCGCCAGCCACCCTGGAACACCACCACCCGGCCCGTCAGCGGGGGTCGGAGGGCGCAGCGAGGGAGTCGTGGTGTCCCCGGGGACATCAACCGGCCGGCAGACAGCAGGATCAGGACCCCTAAAAGGCTGATAGTATTTAAGAATAGAGACCCCAGTGTGAGGAGGACTGTAGTTCTACATAGAAGAACGGCTCCAACCTATGATGCTCTACTGGACTACCTGTCAGTCATCATGCAGTTCCCTGTACTGAAGCTGTACACACCAGACGGCAGCAGGGTAGGTCATCATGTAGTTCCCTGTACTGTACACACCAGACAGCAGCAGGGTAGGTCATCATGTAATTCCCTGTACTGTACACACCAGATGGCAGCAGGGTAGGTCGTCATGGAAAGGGAGGACCTGATCCTGGATCTGTAATCATATTCTGAGACTCTTTGCGAATACGGGTATCTGTTTCAATGTTATTTACTTAGTTACTGACTAAAGAACAACATGTTAGTTACTGACTAAAGAACAACATGTTAGTTTTTGACTAAAGAACAACATGTTAGTTTTTGACTAAAGAACAACATGTTAGTTTTTGACTAAAGAACAACATGTTAGTTTTTGACTAAAGAACAACATGTTAGTTTTTGACTAAAGAACAACATGTTAGTTACTGACTAAAGAACAACATGTTAGTTACTGACTAAAGAACAACATGTTAGTTACTGACTAAAGAACAACATGTTAGTTACTGACTAAAGAACAACATGTTAGTTACTGACTAAAGAACAACATGTTAGTTACTGACTAAAGAACAACATGTTAGTTACTGACTAAAGAACAACATGTTAGTTACTGACTAAAGAACAACATGTTTGTTACTGACTAAAGAACAACATGTTAGTTACTGACTAAAGAACAACATGTTAGTTACTGACTAAAGAACAACATGTTCGTTTTTCACTAAAGAACAACATGTTAGTTTTTCACTAAAGAACAACATGTTAGTTTTTCACTAAAGAACAACATGTTAGTTTTTGACTAAAGAACAACATGTTAGTTTTTGACTAAAGAACAACATGTTAGTTACTGACTAAAGAACAACATGTTAGTTACTGACTAAAGAACAACATGTTAGTTACTGACTAAAGAACAACATGTTAGTTACTGACTAAAGAACAACATGTTAGTTACTGACTAAAGAACAACATGTTTGTTACTGACTAAAGAACAACATGTTAGTTACTGACTAAAGAACAACATGTTAGTTACTGACTAAAGAACAACATGTTAGTTACTGACTAAAGAACAACATGTTATTTACTGACTAAAGAACTAAAGAACAACATGTTAGTTACTGACTAAAGAACAACATGTTAGTTACTGACTAAAGAACAACATGTTAGTTACTGACTAAAGAACAACATGTTAGTTACTGACTAAAGAACAACATGTTCGTTTCTGACTAAAGAAAACATGTTAGTTACTGACTAAAGAACAACATGTTAGTTGCTGACTAAAGAACAACATGTTAGTTACTGACTAAAGAACAACATGTTAGTTACTGACTAAAGAACAACATGTTAGTTACTGACTAAAGAACAACATGTTAGTTACTGACTAAAGAACAACATGTTCGTTTCTGACTAAAGAACAACATGTTAGTTACCGACTGAAGAATTAAAGAACAACATGTTAGTTACTGACTAAAGAACAACATGTTAGTTACTGACTAAAGAAGAACATGTTAGTTTCTGACTAAAGAACAACATGTTAGTTTCTGACTAAAGAACAACATGTTAGTTTCTGACTAAAGAACAACATGTTAGTTACTGACTAAAGAACAACATGTTAGTTACTGACTAAAGAACAACATGTTGGTTACTGACTAAAGAACAACATGTTAGTTACTGACTAAAGAACAACATGTTAGTTACTGACTAAAGAACAACATGTTAGTTACTGACTAAAGAACTAAAGAACAACATGTTAGTTACTGACTTAAGAACAACATGTTAGTTACTGACTAATGAACAACATGTTAGTTACTGACTAAAGAACAACATGTTAGTTACTGACTAAAGAATTAAAGAACAACATGTTAGTTACTGACTAAAGAACAACATGCTAGTTACTGACTAAAGAACAACATGTTAGTGACTGACTAAAGAACAACATGTTAGTTACTGACTAAAGAACAACATGTTAGTTACTGACTAAAGAACAACATGTTAGTTACTGACTAAAGAACAACATGTTAGTTATTGACTAAAGAACAACATGTTAGTTACTGACTAAAGAACAACATGTTAGTTACTGACTAAAGAACAACATGTTAGTTATTGACTAAAGAACAACATGTTTGTTACTGACTAAAGAACAACATGTTAGTTACTGACTAAAGAACAACATGTTAGTTACTGACTAAAGAACAACATGTTAGTTACTGACTAAAGAACAACATGTTAGTTACTGACTAAAGAACAACATGTTCGTTTCTGACTAAAGAACAACATGTTAGTTACCGACTAAAGAATTAAAGAACAACATGTTAGTTACTGACTAAAGAACAACATGTTAGTTACTGACTAAAGAAGAACATGTTAGTTTCTGACTAAAGAACAACATGTTAGTTTCTGACTAAAGAACAACATGTTAGTTTCTGACTAAAGAACAACATGTTAGTTACTGACTAAAGAACAACATGTTAGTTACTGACTAAAGAACAACATGTTGGTTACTGACTAAAGAACAACATGTTAGTTACTGACTAAAGAACAACATGTTAGTTACTGAAAAAATAATTAAAGAACAACATGTTGGTTACTGACTAAAGAACAACATGTTAGTTACTGACTAAAGAACAACATGTTAGTTACTGACTAAAGAACTAAAGAACAACATGTTAGTTACTGACTTAAGAACAACATGTTAGTTACTGACTAATGAACAACATGTTAGTTACTGACTAAAGAACAACATGTTAGTTACTGACTAAAGAATTAAAGAACAACATGTTAGTTACTGACTAAAGAACAACATGCTAGTTACTGACTAAAGAACAACATGTTAGTGACTGACTAAAGAACAACATGTTAGTTACTGACTAAAGAACAACATGTTAGTTACTGACTAAAGAACAACATGTTAGTTACTGACTAAAGAACAACATGTTAGTTATTGACTAAAGAACAGCATGTTAGTTACCGACTAAAGAACAACATGTTAGTTACTGACTAAAGAACAACATGTTAGTTACTGACTAAAGAACAACATGTTTGTTACTGACTAAAGAACAACATGTTAGTTACTGACTAAAGAACAACATGTTAGTTACTGACTAAAGAACAACATGTTCGTTTTTCACTAAAGAACAACATGTTAGTTTTTGACTAAAGAACAACATTTTAGTTTTTGACTAAAGAACAACATGTTAGTTTTTGACTAAAGAACAACATGTTAGTTTTTGACTAAAGAACAACATGTTAGTTACTGACTAAAGAACAACATGTTAGTTACTGACTAAAGAACAACATGTTAGTTACTGACTAAAGAACAACATGTTAGTTACTGACTAAAGAACAACATGTTAGTTACTGACTAAAGAACAACATATTTGTTACTGACTAAAGAACAACATGTTAGTTACTGACTAAAGAACAACATGTTAGTTACTGACTAAAGAACAACATGTTAGTTACTGACTAAAGAACAACATGTTATTTACTGACTAAAGAACTAAAGAACAACATGTTAGTTACTGACTAAAGAACAACATGTTAGTTACTGACTAAAGAACAACATCTTAGTTACTGACTAAAGAACAACATGTTAGTTACTGACTAAAGAACAACATGTTCGTTTCTGACTAAAGAACAACATGTTAGTTACTGACTAAAGAACAACATGTTAGTTGCTGACTAAAGAACAACATGTTAGTTACTGACTAAAGAACAACATGTTAGTTACTGACTAAAGAACAACATGTTAGTTACTGACTAAAGAACAACATGTTAGTTACTGACTAAAGAACAACATGTTAGTTACTGACTAAAGAACAACATGTTCGTTTCTGACTAAAGAACAACATGTTAGTTACCGACTAAAGAATTAAAGAACAACATGTTAGTTACTGACTAAAGAACAACATGTTAGTTACTGACTAAAGAAGAACATGTTAGTTTCTGACTAAAGAACAACATGTTAGTTTCTGACTAAAGAACAACATGTTAGTTTCTGACTAAAGAACAACATGTTAGTTACTGACTAAAGAACAACATGTTAGTTACTGACTAAAGAACAACATGTTGGTTACTGACTAAAGAACAACATGTTAGTTACTGACTAAAGAACAACATGTTAGTTACTGAAAAAATAATTAAAGAACAACATGTTGGTTACTGACTAAAGAACAACATGTTAGTTACTGACTAAAGAACAACATGTTAGTTACTGACTAAAGAACTAAAGAACAACATGTTAGTTACTGACTTAAGAACAACATGTTAGTTACTGACTAATGAACAACATGTTAGTTACTGACTAAAGAACAACATGTTAGTTACTGACTAAAGAATTAAAGAACAACATGTTAGTTACTGACTAAAGAACAACATGCTAGTTACTGACTAAAGAACAACATGTTAGTGACTGACTAAAGAACAACATGTTAGTTACTGACTAAAGAACAACATGTTAGTTACTGACTAAAGAACAACATGTTAGTTACTGACTAAAGAACAACATGTTAGTTACTGACTAAAGAACAACATGTTAGTTACTGACTAAAGAACAACATGTTAGTTACTGACTAAAGAACAACATGTTAGTTACCGACTAAAGATCAACGTGTCCATTACTGACTAAAGAACATGGAAGCCATCAACGGACCCCTCCAACCCCTTCTGCAATGTTAATAATACCACAGTGTTTAGGGTTTCTATAGGACTACACCAGTGGATTGCTTTTGGCCAGTCTGATTAATGAACCTTATGTGGTTCTGGCCAGTCTGATTAATGAACCTTATGAGGTTCCAGCCAAATGTAGTATACTCCACAGAGAAACGGCTGCAATTTTGGACTCTCCCATAGAGATTGATAGAGGCCTCTAGTGGCCAAAAGGCCGTCCTAGCATGGGCAGCGCCATTGGGGGATTCCAATTTCATTGGCTGATCCCTCCTGGTGACCGGGTCATCAGGAGAGATCATCCAATCGTGATGAAGAAAATGTACTACTTTAAAATGGAGATAGCTTGGGCAGAGCCATTGAGGCTATCACAGATGCTATAATGGCATAGATACAAAGATGAGTCCTCTATCTATCTCTATGTATGCACCCTATCTCTAGGACTGATCGGAGTCACCCCAGGGCACCCTGATGACGTACTATCAAGCCTTCTGCCCCCTACTGGGAATTAACAATATAATCTGTCTGCCGTCCATCTGCTATCAGGATGACGTACCTGTTCTGGCCCAGAGTCAGGGATTAATTCCTCTTAATTATCTTTGATTAACCCAGAGTTGATGGGAGCAGCAGATCAAAGTGGTTAATGGTTTCCTTCTGGATGTTCTTTGAGATGAGAGGGAAATCAGGGGTCATATGTATCAAGTATCTCAGGGTAGGAGTGGGATTTAGGATCAGTTTTGTGTTTTAGATATAATGATATAACAGGAGAGACCCGATCCTAGATCAACACACCTACTCTGAGACACGTGATACATACGGGCCCTGAAAGATATTGATGCCAAGTTGTAATGTCTATCCCCAACAATGCTGTAATCAATATCAATATAGATCTCAAAATAACAAGGTTGAACAAAAACACACCACAAATAAGACAAACATGAGAAAGTAAGAAGTTATATACAGATATGTATCGGGACTAGTATAGCATACTATATACACAGATATATATATGTATAGGGACTAATATAACATACTATATACAGATATATATATATATATGGACTAGTATAGCATACTATATAGACAGATATATATATATAGGGACTAGTATAACATACTATTTACAGATATATATATATATATATATATATATATACATATACATATATAGGCACTAGTATAACATACTATATACAGACATATATATTTATCGGCACTAGTATAACATACTATATACAGAGATATGTATAGGGACTAGTTTAACATACTATATACATATATATATATATATATATATATATATATATTTATATATATAGGCACTAGTATAGCATACTATATACAGATATATATATATATATATATAAGGACTAGTATAACATACCATATACAGATATATATATATATATATATACAGTGCCTTGCGAAAGTATTCGGCCCCCTTGAACTTTGCGACCTTTTGCCACATTTCAGGCTTCAAACATAAAGATATAAAACTGTATTTTTTTGTGAAGAATCAACAACAAGTGGGACACAATCATGAAGTGGAACGACATTTATTGGATATTTCAAACTTTTTTAACAAATCAAAAACTGAAAAATTGGGCGTGCAAAATTATTCTAAGTTTGGGGTCACTTGGAAATGTCCATGTTTTTGAAAGAAAAGCACATTTTTGGTCCATTAAAATAACATCAAATTGATCAGAAATACAGTGTAGACATTGTTAATGTTATAATTGACTATTGTAGCTGGTAACAGCAGATTTTTTATGGAATATCTACATAGGCGTACAGAGGCCCATTATCAGCAACCATCACTCCTGTGTTCCAATGGCACATTGTGTTAGCTAATCCGAGTTTATCATTTTAAAAGGCTAATTGATCATTAGAAAAGCCTTTTGCAATTATGGTAGCACAGCTGAAAACTGTTGTGCTAATTAAAGAAGCAATAAAACGGTCCCTCTTTAGACTAGTTGAGTATCTGGAGCATCAGCCTTTGTGGGATCAATTACAGGCTCAAAATGGCCAGAAACAAAGCACTTTCTTCTGAAACTCGTCAGTATATTGTTGTTCTGAGAAATGAAGGCTATTCCATGCGAGAAATTGCCAAGAAACTGAAGATCTCGTACAACGCTGTGTACAACTCCCTTCACAGAACAGCGCAAATTGGCCCTAACCAGAATAGAAAGAGGAATGGGAGACACCGGTGCACAACTGAGCAAGAGGACAAGTACATTAGTGTCTAGTTTGAGAAACAGATGCCTCACAAGTCCTCAACTGGCAGCTTCATTAAATAGTACCCGCAAAACACTAGTCTCAAAGTCAACAGTGAAGAGGCAACCCCCGGGATGCTGGCCTTCTTGGCAGAGTTGCAAAGAAAAAGTCATATCTCAGACTGGCCAATAAAAATAAAAAAATATGATGGGCAAAAGAACACAGACACTGGACAGAGGAACTCTGCCTAGAAGGCCAGCATCCAGGAGTCGCCTCTTCACTTTAGGCTACATTTTTTTTTAAAGGGTCGGGAACCCGATCAATGGGAGAACCATCCAATGAATACATATGTAGTCCATCTGAAACATTCTGGAGAGAACTAGAGAACAACATATATTTAGTCTTGCCCACATTAAATACAAGTTTTAAGCCAACCAGGGCATTCTGTATGGTAACAAGGTCAGATTGCAGCTCTAACATAGAATGGTAAACAGTTGCGACAATGGCATACATAACAGTGTCGTCTGCATACAGATGAATATGACGAGTTTTAACAGATAGTCCAATATAATTGATATAAATAGTAAAGAGGACCCAGCACCGACCCCTGTGGTACACCTTTTATAATATCCAGAAAACTAGACTTAACACCATCAGAAATCACACATTGAGTTCTGTCTGACAGATCATTTTCAAACCACTTGCAAGAAGCCTGATCCCTGCCTATATCAGTCAACCTTTGAACCTTTGAATAAGAATGTGATCGTCAATGGTATCGAAGGTCTTGAAGAGTTCTATAAACAATGATTTTTATGATCCAAGCAATTTAACCATCTATAACGAGGGTAGCAGCTGAAACTGCTATGTCCAGATCTAAAACTGGATTGGTGCAAATTAAAACGTACGAAGTTAAAAATGTTATTAGGTGAAAGTTAGTCAGCGATTCTTAAACTTTGGCAAGATAACTTGGAAATTGGACAGTAGTTATCTAAGTCAGAAGGATCTCCTCCTTTATGTCTCTTTTCCAGATCTTATGGAATACACCACACCAGAAATAACTGTCAAGAAAAAAATATAGGTCAGGGAGTTCGGGCTCATTGATGACCTGGACTTCCACTGTGCTCGAGTCAGAAACCATGTTTTTCTGATGAAGAGGCAAATCTCTCCCCCTCTTGATTTCCCATGACTCCACTGTCCTGTCCTCTCTGTGAATGGAGAATTCATTGAGTTGGATAGCCATGGGTTCTATCTTGTCCAAAAGAAATGTTTCAGAAAAGCAGAGAATATTGCAGTTACAAGAGTCTCATTGGTAGCAAATCCGCAATCGGATGTTATCCATCTTATTATCAAGAGCAATAAGATTGGCCAGTAGAATGGAGGGAAGAGGTGGCTTGTTTTCCCTTCAGCTTGATCTCGCCTGGACTCCCCTTCGGTTGTCTCTGTAACACTGGTGTTTCCTCTTGGAAACCCCCAAAATAACAGAAAGAGCCCAGGGCAGATGAGTTGAGGTCAAAGTTGAAGCTGGAATTTAGGTAAGTAACTGCTGATCTGATGTTTAACGTTCTTGTCGGTTTTAAGAAATGATAGTGGATACATTTCATTCAAATAAAGGACAAATAATCGCTAAAAGAATCCCAAAATAGCAAAGTTGGGTCGGAGCAAAATGGCAGCCAACTTTATTGAATTATTGTGAAACCTAACAACTGTTCATTCTGATAGATGTTGTAATTCCATTGAATTGAGATTGTATGTCTCCTCCTTCGTCTTTCAGGTTGAAGGTCTGCCAGCCTTGATCCTGTGTTCTGGGGTGGTGGTAGCTTCGGGGAACGAACCTTTTAGACCAGGGAACTATGACTTCCTGAGACCGACCCAGCCTGCTGCTGCTCTGTCCTTTAACTCAGACTCTATAGAACCAACCAGGCTAAAACCTCTAACAGGTGAGTGTTCAGCTTGGTAGTGCTTTGTGTTGACTAGTGACTGATTGATTGAAGAAAAATGTAGCAGGATTGCTTCAGGTATTCCAGAACAACCACAGGTGCTCTTGGGGGGGATAGTAAATCAAAAAGCAAAAGGAAGAATTATAACAAATGGGTGTTGAGTGGCATACAACAATCCAGGTCCAGGCAATCATGTGGATTTGCAAGTTAAAAAGCTTTTATTTTGTGGTCATTATTTAAAGTCATTATTTAAATAAACACCGATGTGTGAAGGATAAGACCTTAATCAGCGTGATTGAGTGTGTCATAGATCAAATTGTTTGATTGTATTGTGACTAAACATATTATTTTTCTTCTGATATTCCTACTTTTTCAACAACAAAAAAAATATATATATTTATTTTTTCTCTCTTCCTTCCTCTCTTCCTCTCCCATCAACACTCTTATCTCTTATCAACACTCTTATCTCTTAGAAAATAAAACATCATTATCCAGCGGGCGGCGGTCCAGGAACTTCAGCCTGTCATCAGAGAGATACTTTGTGAACCAGATCAACAAGTCTGTGAACGATAGCTCCTATGGCCAGCCGGTCCGCCTCCCAGAGAACATGGAGACAGAGCTAAACCAGAGAAAGACCCGGGGCTCTATAGATATGGAGACAGAGACGTATCAGCTTGTAGAGGACAACGGGAAGACCTCCATCGTACCGCAGGATGATGACATTGAGAAGTCCTTCAGGGTCAACCAGGATGGCAGCATGACCGTCGAGATGAAGGTTAGTACTGTTGTTGTTGTTATTGTTATTGTTGTTGAGTATGTTGTTGTTGTTATTGTTATTGTTGTTGAGTATGGTGTTGTTGTTGTCATTGCTGTTGTTTTTGAGTATGGTGGTGTTGTTATTGTTGTTGTTATTTTTGTTGAGTATGTTGATGTTGTTGAGTATGTTGTTGTTGAGAATATTGTTGTTTGAGAATGGTGTTGTTGTTGTTGAGTATGGTGTTGTTGTTACTAATATTATTAATATCATTACTTCCATTATTTATATATTTATGGAATGTCATGGTTTAAAGCACCTCTGATTTGATTCTGATTGGCAGGTCCGTCTGACCATTAAGGAGGAGGAGATGATCCATTGGACGACCACGTTGAGCCGCTCCAGCGTGGTGACCAATCATAAACTAGGAGCCAAGTCGGTATCCACCCCACAGTCCCCCGACAACAATGTGGAGGCGAAAGACCCTAACATTGGTCTCAGTGAGGATGAGACCAAGGAGAGTAACCACCCCAGCCGCAATGCAGAGAGGGACGTGGCCTTCAGCGGGACGGACGGAGGAGGGACGGACAGTGGCGGTGGAGGCAGGGCTGGTTCTCTGAAGGCCCACCCCCGTCAGAAGCGGATGCCAACCCCTGGGCTGAGACAGGTGAAAAAGAAACAGGCGTCCGTGGAGAGCGTAACCACGGTGACAGAGACAGGTGTCCAGGAGACCAGCCTGGGGACTTTTTCGTACACAGAGTGCATGGCAGACGGGGAAACCACAGAGGGGTACTGTGTGGTCCGGCAGAGCAGCAGCAGCTCCAGGTTACCCGCCATACCACCTGTCCCCAAGCCCAGGAAGAGTGGCTCGGCTGGGGCCAGCAGGGCCATCAGGACCAGCTCCCACTCCTCACTCCGGTCCTCTGGAGTAGCAGAGGTGATGCAGATTCAGAACAATGGTAATGGCAGGGAGATCACTGAGACCGTCATGCACATCTACGAGAGGAGACAGAGCAGCTACGATAACTACTATGCCAACGCCCTGGGGGCTGGGTATGGGACATGTGGGGAGGGAGGTGGGGGTTATGCAGGCGAGGCAGGGTATGGTGGAGGTTGTGGTGGTGGCTCCAACCCCATTCCGCGGAGTAAACCGGCCTCTTCAGATTCGGGGCCGCGCTCCTCCGTGGACTTAACCCGACCATCCAGTACCAGCGACTCACTGAACCAACAGAGGGATGAGATACTCTCTCTGTCTTCTGAACCCACCTCACCTTCTCAGAATGTCACCCTTCCATTTCAAAAACAACCAGAGATCATTAGCAACAAACTGTCGTCTTTCCCAGACAACGAAGCTTACGCCACGTCAGAGTCTTACACAGGGTCATCTCCTAAAGAGACAGAATGGCCAGAACCAAAGGTATTGGAATGTTCCGATACAAATGAATTTGAATGTTCAGAGAAAAAGGAATTAGGATGTTCAGAGACAAAGGAATTTGGATGTTCAGAGACAAAGGAATTAGGATGTTCAGAGACAAGGGAATTAGGATGTTCAGGGAGAAAGGAACTGGAATGTTCCAAGACAGTAGCGAAAGAAGAGGAGGGGGTTGAGGAGGATGCTCTTGAAGAGAACAACAAGAAGAGGACAGTGAAGCGGAACGGGATTCAAATAAGCCCAACGTCCACTACGAGCTCAAAGAGCAGACAGAAGGACAGCGTGGCAGGGTCTGTTCGGAGCACCAAAAATACCTTTTCTCCTGCCAGCACAGAGAAGAAGAGCGGCAGTGCAACAGGAAGTGAACAAATTCTAAGCGCAACAGAGAGTGACAGCCAAGTCAGCCAGAGGAGTAGAGAGGAGGTAGAGAAGAATATAAATAATGTTCCTGTGAAGAATGGGCCCTTGGTGTTAAACATAAACTTGAAAGATTCTGAAAAACGAGGTTTAGCTTCTGAAAAACAGCTGAATATAGGTGAGAAGGTTGGAAGAGGGCAAAGATCCCAGAAGGTCAAAACCGCTAAGTATTCCAGGCAGAAGACACAGCCGAGGAAGAATGTGTTTTATGTTTCTCCAGCCAGACAGACTGACATCAGAGAGACAGACATACATACAGATACCGGACAGACAGACAGACAAACAGACAATAGACAAATAGTCAGACAGACGGGTCGAAAGATGGCCAGCCAGCCAACCAG
>NC_034200.2:43790855-43903355 GCF_002021735.2 Oncorhynchus kisutch | reverse complement strand
GACTCTGTCCATAGGACAACAATCAGTCGTATATTGCACAAATCTGGCCTTTATGGAAGAGTGGCAAGAAGAAAGCCATTTCTTAAAGATATCCATAAAAAGTGTTGTTTAAAGTTTGCCACAAGCCACCTGGGAGACACACCAAACATGTGGAAGAAGGTGCTTTGGTCAGATGAAACCAAAATTGAACTTTTTGGCAACAATGCAAAACGTTATGTTTGGCGTAAAAGCAACACAGTTCATCACCCTGAACACACCATTCCCACTGTCAAACATGGTGGTGGCAGCATCATGGTTTGGGCCTGCTTTTCTTCAGCAGGGACAGGGAAGATGGTTAAAATTGATGGGAAGATGGATGAAGCCAAATACAGGACCATTCTGGAAAAAAACCTGATGGAGACTGGGACGGAGATTTGTCTTCCAACAAGACAATGATCCAAAACATCAAGCAAAATCTACAATGGAATGGTTCAAAAATAAACATATCCAGGTGTTAGAATGGCCAAAGCAAAGTCCAGACCTGAATCCAATCGAGAATCTGTGGAAAGAACTGAAAACTGCTGTTCACAAATGCGCTCCATCCAACCTCACTGAGCTCGAGCTGTTTTGCAAGGAGGACTGGGAAAAAATTTCAGTCTCTCGATGTGCAAAACTGATAGAGACATACCCCAAGCGACTTACAGCTGTAATCGCAGCAAAAGGTGGCGTATTAACTTAAGGGGGCTGAATAATTTTGCACGCCCAATTTTTCCGTTTTTGATTTGTTAAAAAAGTTTGAAATATCCAATAAATGTCGTTCCACTTCATGATTGTGTCCCACTTGTTGTTGATTCTTCACAAAAAATACAGTTTTATATCTTTATGTTTGAAGCCTGAAATGTGGCAAAAGGTCGCAAAGTTCAAGGGGGCCGAATACTTTCGCAAGGCACTGTATATTCTGACTCCTACTGCTACTACTACTAATACCACCACTAATACTACTACTACTGCCAATACCACTACTACTACTAATACTACTGCTGCTACTACAACTACCACTACTTCAACGGCTCCTGCTACTACTACTACTACTACTACTACTACTACTACTACTACTACTACTACTACTACTACTACTACTACTACTACTACTACTACTGCTGCCTCTACTACTACTACTACCGCTACTACTACTACTACTACTACTACTACTACTACTACTACTACTGCTGCCTCTACTACTACTACTACCGCTACTACTACTACTACTACTACTACTACTACTACTACTACTACTACTACTACTACTACTACTACTGCTGCCTCTACTACTACTACTACTACTACTACTACTACTACTACTACTACTACTACTACTACTACTACTACCGCTACTACTACTACTACTACTACTACTACTACTACTACTACTACTACTACTACTACTACTACTACTACTACCGCTACTACTACTACTACTACTACTTCTACTACTACTACTACTACTACTACTACTACTACTACTACTACTATTACTTCTCTACTACTACTACTACTACTACTACTATTACTTCTCTACTACTACTACTACTACTACTACTACTACTACTACTACTACTACTACTACTACTACTACTACTATTACTTCTCTACTACTACTACTACTACTACTACTACTACTACTACTACTACTACTACTACTACAATTACTTCTCTACTACTACTACTACTACTACTACTACTACTACTACTACTACTACTACTATTACTACTACTACTACTACTACTACTACTACTATTACTTCTCTACTACTACTACTACTCTAATGCTATTCCCACTACTAATAGGATCGACCCGGTGGAACAGCAGAGCAGGCTCGGTCTCCTCCACCGCTCAGCATCCTTTGTCCCTCATCCTGTAGAGCACAGTGAGTCTTCCTCCTCCACCCACCACCTCCTTATCCCCAAGGCCACTCTTACACCGATCTTCCGTCAGCTCTGCTCCTCGATACAGTGCATCAGACAGGCCTCCCAGCCTCCTGCCAGCCTGGAGAAATCACACAGCATGCCTGACTTCTCCTCTCAGGTAGCTGGGTTCACATGTTTATAAGGAATAGTCGTGTTGTTGTTCTTAGCCATAGGATTGTTTCTGCTGATTTATTTGTATTGTATGGCTTCTGTGTTTTTATGAATCGAGGACTAACTGACAGATTAATAATTCAAACTCCTTCACACAAATAAGCGCCAGCTTGCCAAACAGCAGGATAGAACCTGAGGAATGGTTTGACAGACTAGACACAAGCTAAAGATGAGAATTCTTCTTCTTCATCATCCTTTTCGTCTTCTTCTACTTCTTCTTCTTCTTCTTCTCCAGGTGTCATCGGTGTTCGGCTCGTCCTCCAAGGCGCTGATGTCCTTCCTGTCGGTGTCCACCCTGAAGGACACCCTGTCGTCAGCCCTGGGAAAAGGAGGAGGAGGAGAGTTTTGTAGAGGGAACTCTAACAGCGGGTCGGAGGCCCTACTGGTGATGCAGTCACTCCAGAAGATCTCCACCATGGAGGACGAGGAACAGCAGAGAGCCAGCCTGGCCAGCCTGCAGAGCCGGACCTCTGATCAGCTGAAGGACAGCTGGAGAGACTTCCAGGAAAGGAGCAGTGAAATGGGAGACAGGGAAAGTCCTCCTCTGTCTCCGAGCACCAACCAGGAGTTCGCCCTGGATGTGGAGTCTGAGGCGGGTGACGAGAACGGAGGACGGTTGGGTATCGAGGAGCTCATGGAGGAACTTAACATGCCCCAGGAACTCAGGGATGAGGTGTCGTCGTTGGTGGAGGGAGAGAGAACAGTGCAATATGCCATGAGGTCTCCAATGTTAGGGGGCAGCGTCAGTGATATGTCTTATGCTGTTGACACTGAGGTAGACAAAGTAGAGTGTGATGAGATTGAGGAACTAGAGGTGTTTGAGGAAGATGTGAAGAAGATACCTGATAACTGGCCTGGGTCTGAAGCTTCTCAACCCAGACCTTCAGCTGAAGAGGAGGAGGAGGGGAAGCAGGAGGGAGAGGAAGATGAGGAGGAGCAGAAGGAGGAGGAACAGGAGGAGGTGGTGCAGGAGGAGGAGGGGGAGGGTTTCGATGCTAGAGAGAGAAGAGACTTCCCACAAACAGAAGCAACAGCCATTCACTCTGAGGAGGTCAGCACTGCTGCAGATCAGACACAAGATGTTAATAAAGCCATAGAATCAGGCATCAGGGAATCAAAGTTGATGTCAGTAAAGTCAATTACTTCAGTGAAGTCAGAACCAACACTACAGTCGGGTGTTGATATACTTTCAGATCCTGGCAGGAGGGAGTCAACAGAAACCAAGTCAATTCAGTCAATGAAGTCATTGCTATCAGTACAGTCACTGAGGTCAGTAAAATCATTACATTCACTGAAGTCATTAGAGATGGATGATGGTATACTAATTGAGCCTGAAACAGAAAGAGAGTCAGTGAAGTCCAAGTCAATGCAGTCATTGAAGTCAGTACAGTCATTGAAGTCAGTGATGTCATTGAAATCAGCAAAGTCAGTACAGTCAATGCAGTCAATTAACTCAGAAATGTCATTGAAGTCAGTGAAGTCAGAGCCTGATATTGGTGGACTATCAGACCCTGACAGGATGGAGTCAAAAGAGAGAGAGTCAATGAAGTCATTGCTTTCAGTACAGTCATTACTTTCAGTACAGTCATTGAAGTCAGTACAGTCATTGAAGTCAGTACAGTCATTGAAGTCAGTACAGTCAGCTCAGTCATTGAAGTCAGTACAGTCATTGAAGTCAGTAAAGTCAGCTCAGTCATTGAAGTCGGTACAGTCATTGAAATCAGTAAAGACATCCCAAGATGTTAGTTCATTAATAGAATCAGGTATGAGGGAATCAAAGTCAATGTCAATGCTGTCAATGAAGTCTATTCAGTCATTGAAATCAGTAAAGTCAGAGAATTCAATTACAACAGTAAAGTCAGTACAGTCACTGAAATCACCAGCAGAGGTAGAGTCTGAAGTAACAGTTTCAATGAAGTCAGCAAAGTCAGTTCAGTCATTGAAGTCAGTAAAGTCAGCTCAGTCATTGAAGTCAGTAAAGTCAGCTCAGTCATTGAAGTCAGTAAAGTCAGCTCAGTCATTGAAGTCAGTAAAGTCAGCTCAGTCATTGAAGTCAGTTGAGTCATTGAAGTCAGTAAAGTCAGCTCAGTCATTGAAGTCAGTAAAGTCAGCTCAGTCATTGAAGTCAGTAAAGTCAGCTCAGTCATTGAAGTCAGTACAGTCAGCTCAGTCATTGAAGTCAGTACAGTCAGCTCAGTCATTGAAGTCAGTAAAGTCAGCTCAGTCATTGAAGTCAGTAAAGTCAGCTCAGTCATTGAAGTCAGTACAGTCAGCTCAGTCATTGAAGTCAGTAAAGTCAGCTCAGTCAGTAAAGTCAGCTCAGTCATTGAAGTCAGTAAAGTCAGCTCAGTCATTGAAGTCAGTAAAGTCAGCTCAGTCATTGAAGTCAGTAAAGTCAGCTCAGTCATTGAAGTCAGTAAAGTCAGCTCAGTCAGCTTCTGAAGTATCTAGTCCAGCTGGTTCTGTTCATGAGAAAGATGTGGAGGAAGGATATGACGCTGAGGTGGAGGATGAGAAAGAAGAGGTGGAGGAGGAAGATGTGGAGGTTGAAGATGAGGAGGTGGAGGATGAGAAAGAAGAGGAGGAGGTGGAGGATGAGAAAGAAGAGGTGGAGGAGGAAGATGTGGAGGTGGAGGATGAGAAAGAAGAGGTGGAGGAGGAAGATGAGGTGGAGGATGAGAAAGAAGAGGTGGAGGAGGAGGAGGTGGATGATGAGAAAGAAGAGGTGGAGGAGGAAGATGAGGAGGTGGAGGATGAGATAGAAGAGGTGGAGGAGGAAGATGTGGAGGTGGAGGATGAGAAAGAAGAGGTGGAGGAGGAAGATGAGGAGGTGGAGGATGAGAAAGAAGAGGTGGAGGAGGAGGAGGTGGATGATGAGAAAGAAGAGGTGGAGGAGGTGGAGGATGAGAAAGAAGAGGTGGAGGAGGTGGAGGATGAGAAAGAAGAGGTGGAGGAGGAAGTCGAGGAGGAGAAAGAAGAGGTGGAGGAGGAAGATGAGGAGGTGGAGGATGAGAAAGAAGAGGTGGATGAGGAGGAGGTGGAGGGGGTAGTTAAGGTGGAGGAGGAGGAGGATGAGAAAGAAGAGGTGGAGGAGGGAGTTAAGGTGGAGGAGGAGGAGGTGGAGGAGGATGAGAAAGAAGAGGAGGAGGATGAAAAGGCACAGAATGGAGAGAAGGGAGATAATGAGGAAGAGGAGGAGAAATACGAGGAGTTGGTTGAGGAGGAAGTTAAGGATATGGAGGGAGATTATGAGGGGGAGGAGGAAAGGGTGGAGGAGGAAGGGGAGGAAGGAGATGAGCAGGAGGAGACAGAGGAGGAGGAGGGTGAGGAAGTTGAGAGGCAGAGGAAGGAGTTAGCAGAAAAGGAAGAGGAGGGAGAAGGTGAAGAAGATGAGGAGGAGAGAGAAGAGGTGGGGGAAGAGGAGAAGGAAGAAGTGGTGGAGAGTGAGGACAAGAGATCTGAATCAGACTTTGAAGAGGGCAGGAGTGTTGATAGTCATCCATCCTCAGATAACAAAGTCTGTTCCAGTGGCAGGATGTTAGATGAAGTCTGTTATATAGAAGAACGAGGTTTAGAAGAGGAGGGAGAGGAGAAGGAGGAGGACCAGGGCAGCTGTGAAGAGCAGACTTATGATGAGGGGGAGCAGGTGGAGGAAGAGGTTGGGTCTGAACTATCAATGTCAAGGAAGTCAATTAAGTCTTTAAAGTCAGATAATTCAGTAAAGTCCGAGAAATCTGTAATGTCTGAGAAATCAATGAAATCCGTAAATTCAGAAAAGTCAATGACTTCAAGGCAGTCTGTAAAGTCAGATAAGTCTGTAAAGTCAGATCAATCTGAGGTAGAGTGTAAGGTCTCAGAACACGAGGTGGTTGACGTAGTGTCCAACAACTCCTCCTCTAGAGCCATATACCTCTGTGGTGTCAAAGATCAGGGTCTAGACACCTCCAACGAACTAAAGACTGACGAAGGAGAGGAAGATGAGGATGAGGAAGAAGAGGTCAGAGGTAAAGACTGCTCCCATCCTGTTGAGATATCTCAGGAGCTTCTAGACTTTGTCAACACTGCTCTGAAGTCCTCCTCCCTGATGTTCACCTACGACCCTAAGGGTAACCTGCGGATCGAACCGGAGGGGGCAACCAGGGTCGTCCATACCAAGCAGATGGTTATATTTAACGGGTGCGTCGACAGCCAGTACGGCCTGAAGAGACTGCCCAGCCCCAACACCTCTGACCTGTCTGACTACAGACCTGAGACATCCAGCAGCGGAGGGTACAAGACCCAGGGGTCAGTGGACATGTCAACGGAGAGCGGAGACGAAGACAAGGAAGAGGCAGGGAGACACTCGCCTGGCTTTCGACGTATCAGACAGACTAGTGACAAGCAGAGTAAAGCCAGTACTACCTCTCTGGCGCTCTGGGCCTCTAAACCCTCGTCAGAAATGAAAGTAGATCAGTTAAGGAGCCCTGAGAGTCTTGAAGGGAAGAGGCCCACAGGGAGCTTTGAGTCTTGTCACTCTGGGGCTAAAGTCTGTGGGGAGAGCCTGTCGTACGTCAGCGGGTCCAGCTCAGTGAAGACAGAACCAGGACCAGAGCTGGTCAGGATGATCGATCAGGGACGTTGGCTATTTAAGGAGGAGGACTCTCCTGAAGGGGTGGGAGGAGCGTGGCAGAGCGCAGCAGACTCTAAGAGCCTCCCTGACTCTAGTGAGGGGGTTCTGATTGACCAAGGGCGCTGGCTTCTTAAGGAGAATCACCTAATCAGGAAGTCTCCCCCGGTTCCCATGGGGATGTACGGTAACCTTGACAACACGTCCGTGGATACAACCCTCAGTGAGGAGGCTCCAGCCTACGACCACCTCTCCTCCACCTCCCTCCATCATCACCACCACCTCAACCCCCTGTCTGTCCTCTCCTCCTCCGAGCTAGAGGAGCTGGCCCGACCTCCGACCCCTAAGTGCACCTATTATAACATGTCCCACAGCAGCGACTCAGACCCCTTCCTTGACAATCTCAGTCTCAACGGGAACGGGGCCAGGGAGAGGTCAGAGGGCAAGGATCAGGGGTTGCAGGGCAGGTCTAAGAGGGAGACAGCTGTGGACACATCCCGGACCTGGGCTAGGAAAAACGGCAGCATGTCGTCATTCGCCTCGGTGGAGTTCAGGATGCGGGACGGCAGGGTGCATCCGGAGGCGGAGCTGGGTGGGTCAGAGGCTGCTGTAGAGCCAAGCTCCAGGACTGCAGTGGGTATGTCTGGACGGAGCAGGGCTCTGCAGGTACAGAGCAGTCTAGAGTCTCTACGCTGTGGACCGTATTGTCCTATACTATAATAACTGTTTTGACAGACCTGTCCAAAATGATATACAACACAGATCTGTTCCATACGATAAACAACAAAGACCTGTCCGATACGATATACAACACAGACCTGTCCCATACCATGTACAACACAGACCTGTCCCATACCATGTACAACACAGACCTGTCCCATACCATGTATAACACAGACCTGTCCCATACCATGTACAACACAGACCTGTCCCATACCATGTACAACACAGACCTGTCCCATACCATGTATAACACAGACCTGTCCCATACCATGTACAACACAGACCTGTCCCATACCATATTCAACAAAGACCTGTCCCATACCATGTACAACACAGATCTGTCCCATACCATATTCAACAAAGACCTGTCCCATACCATAATGACTACAAGACAGATCTGTTCCATACGATAAACAACAAAGACCTGTCCGATACGATATACAACACAGATCTGTCCCATACCATATTCAACAAAGACCTGTCCCATACCATAATGACTACAATACAGATCTGTCCCATACCATGTACAACAAATACCTGTACCATACCATGTACAACACAGACCTGTCCCATACCATAATGACTACAATACAGATCTGTCCCATACCGTATACAAACAGACCTGTCCCATACCATAATGACTACAACACAGACCTGTCCCATGCCATAATGACTACAACACAGACCTGTCCCATACCATATCCAACACAGACCTGTCCCATACCACAATGACAACAATACAGACCTGTCCATACCATATACAACACAGACCTGTCCCATACCATGTACAACACAGACCTGTCCACAACATATTAAATAAAGACCTGTCCCATACCATATATAACACAAACATGTCCCATACCATAATGACTACAACACAGACCTGTCCCATACCATATACAACACAGACCTGTCCCATACCATGTACAACACAGACTTGTCCCATACCATGTACAACACTACCTGTCCAATACCATGTACAACACAGACCTGTCCCATACCACAATGACAACAATACAGACCTGTCCATACCATATACAACACAGACCTGTCCCATACCATAATCACTACAATACAGACATGTCCCATACCATGTACAACACAGATCTGTCCCATACCATATTCAACAAAGACCTGTCCCATACCATAATGACTACAACACAGATCTGTCCCATACCATATTCAACAAAGACCTGTCCCATACCATGTACAACACAGATCTGTCCCATACCATATTCAACAAAGACCTGTCCCATACCATAATGACTACAATACAGATCTGTTCCATACGATAAACAACAAAGACCTGTCCGATACGATATACAACACAGATCTGTCCCATACCATATTCAACAAAGACCTGTCCCATACCATAATGACTACAATACAGATCTGTCCCATACCATGTACAACAAATACCTGTACCATACCATGTACAACACAGACCTGTCCCATACCATAATGACTACAATACAGATCTGTCCCATACCGTATACAAACAGACCTGTCCCATACCATAATGACTACAACACAGACCTGTCCCATGCCATAATGACTACAACACAGACCTGTCCCATACCATATACAACACAGACCTGTCCCATACCACAATGACAACAATACAGACCTGTCCATACCATATACAACACAGACCTGTCCCATACCATGTACAACACAGACCTGTCCACAACATATTAAATAAAGACCTGTCCCATACCATATATAACACAAACATGTCCCATACCATAATGACTACAACACAGACCTGTCCCATACCATATACAACACAGACCTGTCCCATACCATGTACAACACAGACTTGTCCCATACCATGTACAACACTACCTGTCCAATACCATGTACAACACAGACCTGTCCCATACCACAATGACAACAATACAGACCTGTCCATACCATATACAACACAGACCTGTCCCATACCATAATCACTACAATACAGACATGTCCCATACCATGTACAACACAGACCTGTCCCATACCATAATGACTACAACACAGACCTGTCCCATACCATAATGACTACAACACAGACCTATCCCATACCATATACAACACAGACCTGTCCCATACCATAATGAATACTATAAAGCCATGTCCCATACCATGTACAACAAATACCTGTACCATACCATGTACAACACAGACCTGTCCCATACCATGTATAACACAGACCTGTCCCATACCATGTACAACACAGACCTGTCCCATACCATATTCAACAAAGACCTGTCCCATACCATGTACAACACAGATCTGTCCCATACCATATTCAACAAAGACCTGTCCCATACCATAATGACTACAAGACAGATCTGTTCCATACGATAAACAACAAAGACCTGTCCGATACGATATACAACACAGATCTGTCCCATACCATATTCAACAAAGACCTGTCCCATACCATAATGACTACAATACAGATCTGTCCCATACCATGTACAACAAATACCTGTACCATACCATGTACAACACAGACCTGTCCCATAACATAATGACTACAATACAGATCTGTCCCATACCGTATACAAACAGACCTGTCCCATACCATAATGACTACAACACAGACCTGTCCCATGCCATAATGACTACAACACAGACCTGTCCCATACCATATACAACACAGACCTGTCCCATACCACAATGACAACAATACAGACCTGTCCATACCATATACAACACAGACCTGTCCCATACCATGTACAACACAGACCTGTCCACAACATATTAAATAAAGACCTGTCCCATACCATATATAACACAAACATGTCCCATACCATAATGACTACAACACAGACCTGTCCCATACCATATACAACACAGACCTGTCCCATACCATGTACAACACAGACTTGTCCCATACCATGTACAACACTACCTGTCCAATACCATGTACAACACAGACCTGTCCCATACCACAATGACAACAATACAGACCTGTCCATACCATATACAACACAGACCTGTCCCATACCATAATCACTACAATACAGACATGTCCCATACCATGTACAACACAGATCTGTCCCATACCATATTCAACAAAGACCTGTCCCATACCATAATGACTACAATACAGATCTGTTCCATACGATAAACAACAAAGACCTGTCCGATACGATATACAACACAGATCTGTCCCATACCATATTCAACAAAGACCTGTCCCATACCATAATGACTACAATACAGATCTGTCCCATACCATGTACAACAAATACCTGTACCATACCATGTACAACACAGACCTGTCCCATACCATAATGACTACAATACAGATCTGTCCCATACCGTATACAAACAGACCTGTCCCATACCATAATGACTACAACACAGACCTGTCCCATGCCATAATGACTACAACACAGACCTGTCCCATACCATATACAACACAGACCTGTCCCATACCACAATGACAACAATACAGACCTGTCCATACCATATACAACACAGACCTGTCCCATACCATGTACAACACAGACCTGTCCACAACATATTAAATAAAGACCTGTCCCATACCATATATAACACAAACATGTCCCATACCATAATGACTACAACACAGACCTGTCCCATACCATATACAACACAGACCTGTCCCATACCATGTACAACACAGACTTGTCCCATACCATGTACAACACTACCTGTCCAATACCATGTACAACACAGACCTGTCCCATACCACAATGACAACAATACAGACCTGTCCATACCATATACAACACAGACCTGTCCCATACCATAATCACTACAATACAGACATGTCCCATACCATGTACAACACAGACCTGTCCCATACCATAATGACTACAACACAGACCTGTCCCATACCATAATGACTACAACACAGACCTATCCCATACCATATACAACACAGACCTGTCCCATACCATAATGAATACTATAAAGCCATGTCCCATACCATGTACAACACAGACCTGTCCCATACCATGTACAACACAGACCTGTCCCATACCATAATGAATACTATAAAGCCATGTCCCATACCATGTACAACACAGACCTGTCCCATACCATGTACAACACAGACCTGCCCCATACCATGTACAACACAGACCTGTCTCATACCATGTACAACACAGACCTGTCCCATACCATAATGACTACAATACATACCTGTCCCATACCATAATGACTACAACACATACCTGTCCCATACCACAGACCTGTCCCATACAATATACAACACAGATATGTCCCATACAATATACAACACAGACCTGTCCCATACCATCTACAACACAGACCTGCCCCATACCATGTACAACACAGACCTATCCCATTACCATATACAACACATACCTGTCCCATACCATAATGACTACAACACAGACCTGTCCCATACCACATACCTGTCCCATACCATATACAACACAGACCTGTGTTAATAATAATGACTACAACACATACCTGTCCCATGTATGGTATCATACTACAATACTATTGGTACTGTCTGTACTGTCCTATACTACAATACTATTGGTACTGTCTGTACTGTCTGTGCTGTTTGTACTGTCCTATACTACAATACTATTGGTACTGTCTGTACTGTCCTATACTATAATACTATTGGTACTGTTTGTGCTGTCCTATACTATAATACTATTGGTACTATTGGTACTGTCTGTACTGTCCTATACAATAATACTATTGGTACTGTCTTTCCCTGTCCTATACTATAATACTATTGGTTCTGTCCCAGACTATAATACTATTGGTTCTGTCCCAGACTTTAATACTATTGGTTCTGTCCCAGACTATACTACTATTGGTTCTGTCTGTACTGTCCTATACTATAATGCTATTGGTACTGTCCTATACTATAAAACGATTGGTTTTGTCCTATACTATAATACTATTGGTTCTGTCTGTACTGTCCCATCCTATAATACTATTGGTTCGGTCCCTGTCCGATACTATAATACTATTGGTTCTGTCCCAGACTACAATACTATTGGTTCTGTCCTATACTATAATACTATTGGTTCTGTCCCAGACTATAATACTATTGGTTCTGTCTGTACTGTCCTATACTACAATACTATTGGTTCTGTCCTATACTATAATACTATTGGTTCTGTCCCAGACTATAATACTATTGGTTCTGTCCCAGACTATAATGCTATTGGTTCTGTCCCAGATTACTGTAAAACTTCTCCTGGATTAATCAGCTTGCAGCTCAATGGAAAATCTACCATTTTATTCCAGGAATAGACTGGAGTCTGGGAAACGGAGCCTCAACATTCAACAACAGCTTGTATCTTATCATTTTAAACATCAGATCTTTATTTTACATATGTTTGGTTATAGTTTAGACAGAAGTTTCTGTTTTGTTTGTTGTCATGCTGTAAATCTTCTTCTATGTCTGACGATGTGTTGACGAGAGAGTTGTTTCGCTCTACGCTCTAACCACTAGACTAAGCTGAGAGAGTTGTTTCGCTCTACGCTCTAACCACTAGACTACCTGAGAGAGTTGTTTCTCTAACCACTAGGCTACACTGAGAGAGTTGTTTCGCTTTACGCTCTAATCACTAGGCTACACTGAGAGAGTTGTTTCGCTTTACGCTCTAACCACTAGACTACACTGAGAGAGTTGTTTCGCTTTACGCTCTAACCACTAGAATACACTGAGAGAGTTGTTTCGCTTTACGCTCTAACCACTAGACTACACTGAGAGAGTTGTTTCTCTAACCACTAGGCTACACTGAGAGTTGTTTCTCTAACCACTAGGCTACACTGAGAGTTGTGTCTCTCACGTGCAGATTATTATCATAATTTCATGAGTGACGGAACTCTATGCAGCAAATGTATTTTTAAAACAAATAGCTGTTGAATACCACAAAGTTACCACAATGTCACCTCACATATCCAGATTATAATATGTCAGCAATAGCAAATCAGGAACGAAATGTAATTAATCAGGAGTACTCAGATATTTGAACAATTTATTTATTGATCATTGGTTGATGATCTGTGATAATCTGTTGTTGTACTGTTTGTGGTACATGTTGATCCGGCTTCTCTCTGTATGATATATAGTAAAGATTTGTAATCACGGTACAGATCATGTTTATATGTATAACACTCTAAATCATGTTCTTGTAAAGACATTGTTGATTACAAGCTAATAACTAAGTAAATGGTGAAGAAAACTGTACATAACGAATACTGTTAAAGGCAGCTCCTGTTATCAATGTGTATTGTATATGTTCTTGTTGTTTTTGTTGTGAGGATTTGGAATGTACATTATTAAATGATTCCTCTATGATAAACTGTCAACTAGAATAATAGCTATGTTGTGTGTGAACTCCTGTACTAGAGAACCAGAGAATCATCTACTGATGTCAGTCATATGGGTCGTTACCTAGGAAACAGACAGCTGTGTGTGACACCCTAAACTCAGAGGTATTCATGTCATGAGAAGGAATTCCCCCTCAACCACGCCCACAAATTGGGGAAAACAAATATTCTTTCCCATTGATCCCATTGTAAAAGAGACAATTTCGTTGTCGTTTTTTTATATACAGAAATCACAAAACATGCCGAAAAGCTGCTTTGTTGTTCAATGTACATGTAACCAGGTCAAACATCCCTACCTATGGTTCGCAATGCTCCCACCTAGTGAAATAGAGCCTAAAAGAAAAGACGTGTGCTGTGGATTCAGGAGATTTGTGGGGGAAATTATGGAAACCCTGTGTCCAAGTAGACTACACATAGCTATGTGTGGAAAACATTTAATCACAGGTAAGACATTCAACTCATTTAGTATAGTCTGTTAATAACTCCGCTCACTACTAGTAGTTGTATAGTCTGTTAGTAACTCCCCTCACTACTAGTAGTTGTATAGTCTGTTAGTAACTCCCCTCACTACTAGTAGTTGTATAGTCTGTTAATAACTCCCCTCACTACTAGTAGTTGTATAGTCTGTTAATAACTCCCCTCACTACTAGTAGTTGTATAGTCTGTTAGTAACTCCCCTCACTACTACTAGTTGTATAGTCTGTTAATAACTCCCCTCACTACTAATAGTTGTATAGTCTGTTAATAACTCCCCTCACTACTAGTAGTTGTATAGTCTGTTAGTAACTCCGCTCACTACTAGTAGTTGTATAGTCTGTTAGTAACTCCCCTCACTACTAGTAGTTGTATAGTCTGTTAGTAACTCCCCTCACTACTAGTAGTTGTATAGTCTGTTAATAACTCCCCTCACTACTAGTAGTTGTATAGTCTGTTAATAACTCCCCTCACTACTAGTAGTTGTATAGTCTGTTAGTAACTCCCCTCACTACTACTAGTTGTATAGTCTGTTAATAACTCCCCTCACTACTAGTAGTTGTATAGTCTGTTAATAACTCCCCTCACTACTAGTAGTTGTATAGTCTGTTAGTAACTCCGCTCACTACTAGTAGTTGTATAGTCTGTTAGTAACTCCCCTCACTACTAGTAGTTGTATAGTCTGTTAGTAACTCCCCTCACTACTAGTAGTTGTGTAGTCTGTTAGTAACTCCACTCACTACTAGTAGTTGTATAGTCTGTTAGTAACTCCCCTCACTACTAGTAGTTGTATAGTCTGTTAGTAACTCCACTCACTACTTGTAGTTGTATAGTCTGTTAGTAACTCCACTCACTACTAGTAGCTGTATAGTCTGTTAATAACTCCCCTCACTACTAGTAGTTGTATAGTCTGTTAGTAACTCCCCTCACTACTAGTAGTTGTATAGTCTGTTAGTAACTCCCCTCACCACTTGTAGTTGTATAGTCTGTTAGTAACTCCCCTCACTACTAGTAGTTGTATAGTCTGTTAGTAACTCCCCTCACTACTTGTAGTTGTATAGTCTGTTAGTAACTCCCCTCACCACTTGTAGTTGTATAGTCTGTTAGTAACTCCCCTCACTACTAGTAGCTGTATAGTCTGTTAATAACTCCCCTCACTACTAGTAGTTGTATAGTCTGTTAGTAACTCCCCTCACTACTAGTAGTTGTATAGTCTGTTAGTAACTCCCCTCACTACTTGTAGTTGTATAGTCTGTTAGTAACTCCCCTCACCACTTGTAGTTGTATAGTCTGTTAGTAACTCCACTCACTACTAGTAGTTCTATAGTCTGTAACTCCACTCACTTCTTGTAACTCTATAGCCTGTTAGTTACTCCATTCACTACTTGTAGCTGTAAAGACCATTTGTTTGTGTTATTGGTCTTGGTTAGCTTAATGTTCTGGTTGGTAGCTAGCTAGGTCTCACTCGTGTGGCTATTGTCAGCTGCATCATGTGAGAACGCTCGGGAGCAGACAATGTTGACAAGTCATCTTTAGACATGTTCTTTTCTTAAACTTAGTTTTGTAATGGACTAAAACAGCAGACAACAACAAAATTGGGTTTGAAAAAGGTTACGTAATATCTGGGAGAGACTTGAGGTGTAATGATCAACTAGGTGCAGGAACTCTCTTTAACTGTACCAAATACTATTGGTGTTCTAGTACTTGTGTTCTTTAGGAGGGACTGGTTCTCTGTCTCAGTTGGTGCTGTGGGTACAGATAGAGGGCGCCAGTTCAGTGAAGCCTGAATACTCACACACACTCGCGCACAGGCACTCACACCCACAGGCGTCACACAAACGCAGGCGCTCACACACTTCTTTTTAATAGAAAGGCTCAGCTGGGACCCTCAGTTAGGATTTACAGCCTATCTTCATCACACAAGATCCTGTCTAGTCTATTGAACACTCTAAGCTAGACATATTATCCTGTCTAGTCTATTCTATTCTACATACTCAGAATACATGAAGTTAGCAGCCGGATCAGGATGACTGTGGTGTGGAACAGAAGCAGCTACTTAAATGTCAACACTAAATGTCCCTCACATACAGACAACAAACAAGTTAATAAGCAAACCCACAAATAAGAGCCAATTTCAAAACAACAGGACATAACCTGAGGAATGGCTTGACAGACTAGACACAAACGATAAACAGGAAGAACAGTTTTCATCTTCTTAAACCAGAATAATGTCTTCATTCACAAAGCAAAACGTTGTTTTGTAGTCCTCTGTACCATCATCAAGATTATGGATCAGCTGCCTGGTCCAGCTCAGAACGGTAGGTGTTATGGTTCTATCTCCATGGTTACGGGACTAAATATATTTTCTCCGCCGCAGCGCTGAATAGAGCCACAGCGCCTCAGGTCTGGAAACACAGTCAGCCTCAACAGATAACTACTTATCAGCCACCACTCTCCTCATCACTCCATACCGGCCAGTACAGTAGGAACAGTCTCCTAACTATGACCTCTCCCCACAGGGCTGTACATCAGGAACTGTCTCTTATCTGTTACCTCTCCCCACAGGGCTGTACACCAGGAACAGTCTCTTATCTGTTACCTCTCCCCACAGGGCTGTACATCAGGAACAGTCTCTTATCTGTTACCTCTCCCCACAGGGCTGTACATCAGGAACAGTCTCTTATCTCAAATCAAATCAAATCAAATTTATTTATATAGCCCTTCGTACATCAGCTGATATCTCAAAGTGCTGTACAGAAACCCAGCCTAAAACCCCAAACAGCAAGCAATGCAGGTGTAGAAGCACGGTGGCTAGGAAAAACTCCATAGAAAGGCCAAAACCTAGGAAGAAACCTAGAGAGGAACCAGGCTATGTGGGGTGGCCAGTCCTCTTCTGGCTGTGCCGGGTGGAGATTATAACAGAACATGGCCAAGATGTTCAAATGTTCATAAATGACCAGCATGGTCAATAATAATAATAAGGCAGAACAGTTGAAACTGGAGCAGCAGCACGGTCAGATGGACTGGGGACAGCAAGGAGTCATCATGTCAGGTAGTCCTGGGGCATGGTCCTAGGGCTCAGGTCCTCCGAGAGAGAGAAAGAAAGAGAGAAGGAGAGAATTAGAGAACGCACACTTAGATTCACACAGGACACCGAATAGGACAGGAGAAGTACTCCAGATATAACAAACTGACCCTAGCCCCCCGACACATTAACTACTGCAGCATAAATACTGGAGGCTGAGACAGGAGGGGTCAGGAGACACTGTGGCCCCATCCGATGACACCCCCGGACAGGGCCAAACAGGAAGGATATAACCCCACCCACTTTGCCAAAGCACAGCCCCCACACCACTAGAGGGATATCTTCAACCACCAACTTACCATCCTGAGACAGGGCCGAGATCTCCGCCATGGCACAACCCAAGGGGGAGTGCCAACCCAGACAGGATGACCACATCAGTGAATCAACCCACTCAGGTGACGCACCTGAGTGAATATCACAGCTGTTTCTCCGAGGATAAAACACATATCAGGACAGAACCGTAACATGACTTGGACGCAGGAAGACGTGTCGTGTTTCCTGCAGATTAACTGGGTTATACTCATGACCCCTGGAGGAGATGGACACACTGTTGAAAAACAGGAATAAATCGCAAACTGAGGCTTGAATGTAAAATAAAGATGTTTATTTGAACAAATAAGTAATTGTGCAAGAACGTGCAAAAATACAAGTTGAAAACAAAACACAACCCTTTCAGTGGAAACTTGGCACACACACCTGTCTTCTATATCAAGGATAATTACATATGTCACATGATCAAGCAAGAAATGTGTGGTCTGATTTAGTACCTCGTCCAATGGAATACATGGTCTACATTATATACAAAAGCGAAGAGAGAAATATTATATATTATTGCTTATACATATGCCATGTTTAACGTTTCCTCAGAAGACAGGATGGTAAGAGTAGGGAGCTAGAGACACCACTAGAGGGAGGTATGGGGCACCAATAACAGGCTCAATACCAGTTACAGAAAACACTCAAATAACAATTCTTCATTCACGCCTGATGGGTGGAGAGTTTTTAAATAGAACATCCACCTGCATTCTCTCTGGAGAAGATGACCTGCCCTACACGAAGGTTTATCTGCTGTATAGACCAGGACATGGAGGAGGCGGGATGACCGGCCTCTGAGAACCACCCCTACATGAAGGTTTATCTGCTGTATAGACCAGGACATGGAGGAGGCGGGATGACCGGCCTCTGAGAAATATTTGACCCTCATAGTCCTCCCATAGTCGCTCACAGTCCTCTCATAGTCCTCCCATAGTCGCTCACAGTCCTCTGATTGTCCCTCATAGTCCCTCATCATCCTCTCATAATCCCTCATAGTCCTCCCATAGTCGCTCATAGTCCTCTCATAGTCCTCCCATAGTCGCTCACAGTCCTCTCATAGTCCTCCCATAGTCGCTCACATTCCTCTCATAGTCCTCCCATAGTCGCTCACAGTCCTCTCATAGTCCTCCCATAGTCGCTCATAGTCCTCTCATAGTCCTCCCATAGTCGCTCACAGTCCTCTGATTGTCCCTCACAGTCCCTAATAATCCTTCATAGTCCCTCATAGTCCCTCATCATCCTCTCATAATCCTTCATAGTCCATCATCCCTCATAGTCCCTCATCATCCTCTCATAGTCCCTCATAATCCCTCATAGTCCCTCATCATCCTCTCATAGTCCCTCATCATCCTCTCATAATCCCTGATAGTCCCTCATCATCCTCTCATAGTCCCTCATCATCCTCTCATAGTCCTCTCATAGTCCCCCATCATCCTCTCATAATCCCTAATAGTCCCTCATCATCCCCTCATAATCCCCCATAGTCCCTAATAGTCCCTCATCATCCTCTCATAGTACCTCATCATACTCTCATAGTCCCTCATCATACTCTCCTAGCCCCTCATCATCCCCAATAGTCCCTCATAGTCCCTAATCATCCTCTCATAGTCCCTCATAGTCCCTCATCATCCTTCATAGTCCCTCATCATCCTCTCATAGTCCCTCATCATCCCTCATAGTCCTTCATCATCCTATCATAGTCCGTCAACATCCCTCATAGTCCCTCATCATCCCTCATAGTCCCTCATAGTCCCTCATCATCCTCTCATAGTCCCTCATCATCCCTCATAGTCTCTCATCATGCCTCATAATCCCTCATCATCCTCTCATAGTCCCTCATCATCCTCTCATAGTCCCTCATCATCCTCTCATAGTCCCTCATAGCCCCTCATCATCCCTCATAGTCCCTCATCATCCTCTCATAGTCCCTCATCATCCCTCATAGTCCCTCATCATCCTATCATAGTCCCTCATCATCCCTCATAGTCCCTCATCATCCTATCATAGTCCCTCATCATCCTCACATAATCCCTCATAGTCCCTAATAGTCCCTCATAGTCCCTCATTATCCTCTCATCATCCTCTCATAAACGCTCACCATCCCATCATAATCCCCCATAGTCCCTAATAGTCCCTCATCATCCTCTCATAGTCCCTCATCATCCTCTCATAGTCCCTCATCATACTCTCATAGTCCCTCATCATCCTCTCATAATCCCTCATAGTACCTAATTGTCCCTAATTGTCCCTCATAGTCCCTCATTATCCTCTCATAAACCCTCATCATCCCATCATAATCCCCCATAGTCCCCAATAGTCCCTCATCATCCTCTCATAGTCCCTCATCATTCTCTCATAGCCCCTCATCATCCTCTCATAGTCCCTTATAGTCCCTCATCATCCCTCATAGTCCCTCATCATCCTCCCATAGTCCTTCATATTCCCTCATCATCCTTCATAGTCCCTCATCATCCTCTCATAGTCCTTCATAGTCCCTCATCGTCCCTCATAGTCCCTCGTCATCCTCTCACAGTCCTTCATCATCCCGCATAGTCCCTAATCATCCTCTCATAGTACCTTATCATCCCTCATCATCCCTCATAGTCCCTCAGAGTCCATTTAGTCCCTCATCATCCTCTCATAGTCCCTCGGAGTCCATTTAGTCCCTCATCATCCTCTCATAGTCCCTCAGAGTCCATTTAGTCCTCTCATAGTCCCTCATCATCCCTCATCATCCTCTCATAGTCCCTCAGAGTCCATTTAGTCCCGCATCATCCTCTCATAGTCCATCAGAGTCCATTTAGTACCTCATCATCCTCTCATAGTCCTCTCATAGTCCCTCAGAGTCCATTTAGTCCCTCATCATCCCTCATAGTCCCTCATCATCGTCTCATAGTCCCCTCATAGTCCCTCATCATCCCTAATCATCCTCTCATAGTCTTATCATGGTCCCTCATCATCCTCTCATAGTCCTTCATCATCCCTCATCATCCTCTCATAGTCCTCTCATAGTCCCTCAGAGTCCATTTAGTCCCTCATCATCCTCTCATAGTCCCTCAGAGTCCATTTAGTCCCTCATCATCCTCTCATAGTCCCATCATCATCCTCTCATAATCCCTCATAGTCCCTAATAGTCCCTCATAGTCCCTCATTATCCTCTCATCATCCTCTCATAAACCCTCATCATCCCATCATAATCCCCAATAGTCCCCAATAGTCCCTCATCATCCTCTCATAGTCTCTCATCATCCCTCATAGTCCCTCATCATCCTCTCATAGTCCCTCATAGTCCCTCATCATCCCTCATAGTCCCTCATCATCCTCCCATAGTCCTTCATATTCCCTCATCATCCCGCATAGTCCCTCATCATCCTCTCATAGTCCCTCATAGTCCCTCATCATCCTCTCAAAGTCCCTCATCATCCTCTCATAGTCCTCTCATAGTCCCTCAGAGTCCATTTAGTCCCTCATCATCCTCTCATAGTCCTCTCATAGTCCCTCAGAGTCCATTTAGTCCCTCATCATCCTCTCATAGTCCCTCAGAGTCCATTTAGTCCTAGTCCCTCATCATCTTCTCATAGTCCCTCAGAGTCCATTTAGTCACTCATCATCCTCTCATAGTCCTCTCATAGTCCCTCAGAGTCCATTTAGTCCCTCATCATCCCCTCATAGTCCCTCATCATCCTCTCATAGTCCTCTCATAGTCCCTCATCATCCTCTCATAGTCCCACAGAGTCAATTTAGTCCCTCATCATCCTCTCATAGTCCCTCAGAGTCCATTTAGTCCCTCATCATCCTCTCATAGTCCTCTCATAATCCTCTCATCACCCCTCATCATCCTCTCATAGTCCCTCATAATCCTCTCATCACCCCTCATCATCCTCTCATAGTTCCTCATCATCCTCTCATAGTCCCTCATCATCCCATATCATCCTCTCATCAGCCTCTCATAATCCCTCATAGTCACGTGATAGTCCTCTCATATCACACGTCAGTGACAACCCAGTCCAGTTCAATCCAGCCCATTCTAGTCTCCCACAGTTCTCCTCTGCTCAGCTCTGGTCAGCCCATTAGATTAGACGTGTGAATGTCTCAGGATCTTTCCAGAATAACTTCAAAGCCCCATCCCTCCCAGCTATAGCTCCTCGTTAGCCCTGTTAGATTCCTTCTCCTCTCAGAGCAGCTTCTGTCTGTTAACTAGATGTCCTAATCTGATTTGCTGCAGGAATGGAATGCTACATATTAAGGTTTTAACAGAGACTAACGGAGATAGAAAACCACTTCTCAGAGAAAACACACTTTACGATCGTCATGCATTCTCAAACATTGTGTTGTCAGAGTAACTCAAGACAGCATTCGCCCACTAAGCTAAACGCTGAATATTTAGCTAGTGAAGCTAACATGAGTCTCCAGATCTTAGACAGGGTAACTCAAGGTTGATTAACAAAAACATTTGGAATCAACATGTCCCAATAACTCAGATTAAAATGTATTGGTAACGTACAGATTTTCAGATGTTAACGCAGGTGCAGCAAAATGCTTGTGTTTCTAGCTCAAAATCAAATCAAATCAAATCAAATCTAGCTCCAACAGTGCCGTAATAATACCTAGCAATACAAAACAATACACACATAATCCAAAAAAGAAAAATAAGAAATTAAGAAATAGGAGTCTGCAGTATAATATACAGTAGCTCCAACAGCATTGGGACAAATTGTTTGTTGTATTGGATTTTAAATGATACAATGACTGAGTTTAAGTGCAGACAGTCAGCTTTAATTTGAGGGTATTTTCATCCATCAGGGCCTGACACCGCATGGTATGGAGGTCCCGGATGGCAGGAAGCCCCGGTGGTGTACTGGGCTGGACACACTACCCTCTGTAGTGCCTTGTGGTCGGAGGCCAAACAGTTGCCATGCCAGGTGGTGATGCAACCAGTTAAGATGCTGTCAATGGTGCAGCTGTATAACTTTTGAGGACCCATGTCAAATCTTTTTAGTATCCTGAGTGAGTATAGGCGTTGTCTTGCCCTCTTCACAACTGTCTTGGTTTGTTTGGACCATGATAGTTTGTTGGTGATGTGGACACGTAGGAACTTGAAGCTCTCAACCTGCTCCACTACAGCCCCATCGATGACAATCAAATCAAATGTATTTATACAGCCCTTCGTACATCAGCTGATATCTCAAAGTGCTGTACAGAAACCCAGCCTAAAACCCCAAACAGCAAGCAATACAGGTGTAGAAGCACGGTGGCTAGGAAAAACTCCCTAGAAAGGCCAAAACCTAGGAAGAAACCTAGAGAGGAACCAGGCTATGTGGGGTGGCCAGTCCTATGAGGGCGTGCTTGGCCCACCTTTTGAGGGCCAAGCTTTTGGCCCACCTTTTGAGGGCACAATGAGGGCGTGCTTGGCCCACCTTTTCCTGTAGTCCACGATCATCTCATTTGTCTTGATTAATTTGAAGGAGAGGTTGTTGTCATGGCACCACACTGCCAGCTCTCTGACCTCCCTATAGGCTGTCTCATTGTTGTCATTGATCAGGCCTAACACCGTTGTGTCGTCAGCAAACTTAATGATGGTGTTGAAGTCGTGTTTGGCCACGCAGTCGTGGGTGAACAGGGAGTACAGGAGGGGACTAAGCACGCACCTCTGAGGGGCCCCAGTGTTGAAGATCAGCGTGGCAGATGTGTTGTTGCCTACCCTTACCACCTGGGGGCGGCCCGTCAGGAAGTCCAGGAACCAGTTGCAGAGGGAGGTGTTTAGTCCCAGGGTCCTTAGCTTAGTGATGAGTTTTGAGGGCACTATGGTGTTGAATGCTGAGCTGTAGTCAATGAGCAGCATTCTCACATAGGTGTTCCTTTTGTCCAGGTGGGAAAGGGCAGTGTGGAGTGCAGTAGAGATTGAGTGATCTGTGGATCTGTTGGGGCGGTATGCAAATTGGAGTGGGTCTATGGTTTCTGGGATGATGGTGTTGATGTGAGCCATGACCAGCCTTTCAAAGCACTTCATGGCTCCACTTGTGAGTGCTATAGGTTGGTAATCATTTAGGCAGGATACCTTGGTGTTTTTGGGCACAGGGACTATGGTGGTCTACTTGAAACATGTAGGTATTACAGACTTGGTCAGGGAGAGGTTGAAAATATCAGTGAAGACACATGCCAGTTGGTCAGCGCATGCTCTGAGTACACGTCCTGGTAATCCAAAGTCGAACTGTTTGAAGATCTTACTCAAATTGGCTATGGACAGTGTGATCACACAGTCGTCCGGAACAACCGGTGCTCTCATGCATACTTCAGTGTTATTTGCAACGAAGCATGCATATAAGTTATTTATGCTCATCTGGTCGGCTTGTGTCAATGGGCTTCTCATGGCTGGGCTTCCCTTGTAGTCCGCAATAGTTTGCAAGCCCTGCCACATCTGACGAGTGTCGGAGCCAGAGTAGGATTCAATCTTAGACCTGTATTGACGCTTTGCCAGTTCATCGGAGGGTGTAGCGGGATTTCATATGAGCGTCTGGGTTAGTGTCCCGCTCCTTGAAAGCGGAAGCACTACCCTAGCTCAGTGCGGATATGGCCTGTAATCCATCGCTTCTGGTTGGGGTATGTACGTACGTACGGTCACTGTGGGGACGACATCATTGATGCACTTATTGATGAAGCCGGTGACTGATGTGGTGTACTCCTTAATGCCATTGGGAAGAATCCCGGAACATATTCCAGTCTGAGCAACAAAACAGTCCTGTAGCTTAGCATCCGCGTCATCTGACACCTTCCGTATTGAGCGAGTCACTAGTACTTCCTGCTTTAGTGTTTGCTTGTAAGCAGGAATCAGGAGGATATAATTATGGTTAGATTTGCCAAATGGAGGGAGAGGGAGATTTTTGTACTTGTCTCTGTGTGTGTGGAGTAAATGTTGTCTTGAGTTTTTTCCCTCTGGTAGGCATGATGTAAAATGGATTTAAGTTTCCCAGCATTAAAGTTCCCTGCCACTAGGAGCGCCACCTCTGGATGAGCATTTTCTTGTTTACTTATGGCCTTACACAGCTCGTTGAGTGCAGTTTTAGTGACAACATCTGTTTGTGGTGGTAAATAGACAGCTACGAAAAATATAGATGAAAGGGTCACTTGGTAAATAGTGTGGTCTACATCTTATCATGAGATACTTTACCTCAGGCGAGCAAAACCTTGAGACTTCCTTAATAATATTATATTTTGTGCACCAGCTGTTGTTGACAAATAGACACAGAGCACCGCTTGTCTTACCGGAGGCAGCTGTTCTGTTGTGCAGGTGCACGGAACACCAAGCCAACTGTATATTATCCATGTGGTCCTTCAGCCACGACTCCGTGAAACAAAATATATTACAATATTTAATGTCCGGTTGGTAGGATAGTCTCAAACGGAGCTAATTCAGTTTATTCTCCAATGATTGCGCGTTGGCCAATGGAACAGATGGTACTTCATGCAAATGACGGGGATTTGGAACTGTGTGAGGCCACGCAGTTATGGGTATACATGGAATATGGATGGGACTGAGGACGCACCCTTGTTTGGCCCCCGTGTTGAGAATCAGTGTTGAAGAGGTAATGTTGACTAACTTCACCACCTGGGAGCGGCCCGCCTGGAAGTCCAGGAACCAGTTGCATAGGGAGGAGTTCAGACCCAGGGCTGTGAACTTTGTAATGAGCTTCTAAGGCACTATGGTAATGAAGGCCGATGTAGCCGATGAGCAGCATCCTCACATATGCATTCCTTTTGTCTAGATGGGTAAGGGCAGTGTGCAGTGTAATGTCGATTGTGTCGTCTGTGAATCTGTCAGGGAGGGATGCGAATTGGTGAGGGTCGAGTGGGTCGGGGAGGGAGGAGGTGATATGGTCCTTGACTAATCTCCCAAAGCACTTCATGATGATAGAAGTTAGTTTTCTTTATTTGAGAGTCGGACCGCAAAGTTAAGGAAAAGCAGCTAACAAGTGCTCAGCATATGTAGGAACTCCTTCAAAACTGTTGGAAAAGCATTCCAGGTGAAGCTTGTTGAGAGAATGCCAAGAATGTGCTACGCTGTCATCAAGACAAATTGTGGCTACTTTGAGGAATCTAAAATCTAAAATATATTTAGATTTTTTTAACACTTTTTTGGTCACTACATGATTCCGTATGTGTTATTTCATAGTTTTGATGTCTTTACTATTATTCTACAAATAGTCCAAATAAATAAAAACCCTTGAATGAGTAGGTGTGTCCAAACTTTTGACTGGTACTGTATGTGATGGGATGTATAGACATTATAGACATTATAGACATTATGGACAGTATGTGAGTGGAATATTTAGTTTATAGAATACAGATCTAGTATATATAGAATACAGATCTAGTATATATAGAATACAGATCTAGTATATATAGAATACAGATCTAGTATATATAGAATACAGATATAGTATATATAGAATACAGATATAGTATATATACAATACAGATATAGTATATATACAATACAGATATAGTATATATAGAATACAGATATAGTATATATAGAATACAGATATAGTATATATAGAATACAGATATAGTATATATAGAATACAGATATAGAATACAGATATAGTATATATAGAATACAGATATAGTATATATAGAATACAGATATAGTATATATAGAATACAGATATAGTATATATAGAATACAGATATAGAATACAGATATAGTATATATAGAATACAGATCTAGTATATATAGAATACAGATCTAGTATATATAGAATACAGATCTAGTATATATAGAATACAGATCTAGTATATATAGAATACAGATATAGTATATATAGAATACAGATCTAGTATATATAGAATACAGATATAGTATATATAGAATACAGATATAGTATATATAGAATACAGATATAGTGTATATAGAATACAGATATTGTCACGGTCGTCCTCCTCTTCATCTGAAGAGGAGAGGCGAGAAGGATCGGAGGACCAAAATGCGGCGTGGTATGTGTTCATCATGAATTTTAATAAAGAAAACACTGAACACTGAAACACTATACAAAAACAATAAACAAAATAACAACCGTGAAGCTAATGCGAACTGTGCTGACACAAGCAATCAACATAGACAATCACCCACAAACAAACAGTGCAACCCAGGCTACCTAAGTATGATTCTCAATCAGAGACAACTAATGACACCTGCCTCTGATTGAGAACCATACTAGGCCTATATCTGTATTCTATATATACTATATCTCCTGACCCCTCCTGTCTCAGCCTCCAGTATTTATGCTGCAGTAGTTAATGTGTCGGGGGGCTAGGGTCAGTTTGTTATATCTGGAGTACCTCTCCTGTCCTATTCGGTGTCCTGTGTGAATCTAAGTGTGCGTTCTCTAATTCTCTCTTTCTCTCTCTCTCTCTCGGAGGACCTGAGCCCTAGGACCATGCCCCAGGACTACCTGACATGATGACTCCTTGCTGCCCCCAGTCCACCTGGCCGTGCTGCTGCTCCAGTTTCAACTGACCTGAGCCCTAGGACCATGCCCCAGGACTACCTGACATGATGACTCCTTGCTGTCCCCAGTCCACCTGGCCGTGCTGCTGCTCCAGTTTCAACTGACCTGAGCCCTAGGACCATGCCCCAGGACTACCTGACATGATGACTACTTGCTGTCCCCAGTCCACCTGACCGTGCTGCTGCTCCAGTTTCAACTGTTCTGCCTTATTATTATACGACCATGCTGGTCATTTATGAACATTTTAACATCTTGGCCATGTTCTGTTATAATCTCCACCCGGCACAGCCAGAAGAGGACTGGCCACCCCACATAGCCTGGTTCCTCTCTAGGTTTCTTTCTAGGTTTTGGCCTTTCTAGGGAGTTTTTCCTAGCCACCGTGCTTCTACACCTGCATTGCTTGCTGTTTGGGGTTTTAGGCTGGGTTTCTGTACAGCACTTTGAGATATCAGCTGATGTACGAAGGGCTATATGAATGAATTTGATTTGATTTGATTTAGGCCGAAACATAGAAATCCCCAAATCATAGAAAAACAAACATAGACTGCCCACCCCAACTCACGCCCTGACCATACTAAATAATGACAAAACAAAGGAAATAAAAGTCAGAACGTGACAGATATAGTATATATAGAATACAGATATAGAATACAGATATAGTATATATAGAATACAGATATAGTATATATAGAATACAGATATAGTATATATAGAATACAGATATAGAATACAGATATAGTATATATAGAATACAGATATAGTATATATTGAATACAGATATAGTATATATAGAATACAGATATAGTATATATAGAATACAGATCTAGTATATATAGAATACAGATATTTTAAGAACCGACGCTGAAGACGAGAAGCAGGTACGGAGAGTTTCATTTACACAGACATGGATAGGAACAGCGTCAGAACCGATAAATACTATGACATACGACAATTAATGCTGAAGCAGGGAACAGAGCTGGGGAACAGACAGATATAGGGGAGGAAATAACACAGGTGACTGAGTCCAGGTGATTGCGATGAATCGCTGATGCACGTGACGAGGGAAGTAGGAGTACGTAATGCAGGGCAGCCTGGCGCACTCGAGCACCATGGGGGAAGAGCGGGAGCAGGCGTGACAGATATAGTATATATAGAATACAGATATAGTATATATAGAATACAGATATAGTATATATAGAATACAGATCTAGTATATATAGAATACAGATATAGTATATATAGAATACAGATATAGTATATATAGAATACAGATATAGTATATATAGAATACAGATATAGTATATATAGAATACAGATATAGTATATATAGAATACAGATATAGTATATATAGAATACAGATATAGTATATATAGAATACAGATATAGTATATATAGAATACAGATATAGTATATATAGAATACAGATATAGTATATATAGAATACAGATATAGTATATATAGAATACAGATATAGTATATATAGAATACAGATATAGAATACAGATATAGTATATATAGAATACAGATATAGTATATATAGAATACAGATATAGAATACAGATATAGTATATATAGAATACAGATATAGTATATATAGAATACAGATATAGTATATATAGAATACAGATATAGTATATATTGAATACAGATATAGTATATATAGAATACAGATATAGTATATATAGAACACAGATATAGTATATATAGAATACAGATATAGTATATATAGAATACAGATATAGTATATATAGAATACAGATATAGTATATATAGAATATATACAGCATTAGTTAAACAGGATGCACTTGACAAGGATACAGTAAAAAACATGAAAGTAGTAAAACAGTATGCAAACACTATTAAACTTTTTTTTTTAAATGTCTGAAACACAGGCATCCAGGCAATTTCGGGGCTTCACCATGTTTCATTGAAATATACATCTGTGTATCGTCCGCATAGCAATGAAAGTTGACTTTGTGTTGCCAGCGTTTCAAAAAACACCTCACGGCACAACGCCTCTCCCCCTTGTGACCTACTTGTTTTGTGTAAACTGACATGTCTAACTGATAGAGGCACACACAGACTACACGTTCATGTTTTTCAAAGTATGTAAATGGTAAATTATTTTGTCTGTAATGTCTTTTTTGTTATGTGTCGGAGCCCAGTAAGACTAGCTGTCGCCATTGGCTATTGGGGATCCTAATAAATCACATCAAATCAAAACTCCTAACCCTCTCTTCTCCGAACCCTCTCTCCTCTCTCCTCCAACCCCTCTCTCCTCTCTCCTGACCCTCTCTCCTCTCCCCTGACCCTCTCTCCTCTCTCCTCCTAACCCTCTCTCCTCCTGACTCTCTCTCCTCCTGACTCTCTCTCCTAACCCTCTCTCCTCTTAACCCTCTCTCCTCCTAACCCTCTCTCCTCCTAACCCTCTCTCCTCTCTCCTCCTAACCCTCTCTCCTCCTAAACCTCTCTCCTCCTAACCCTCTCTCCTCTCTCCTCCTAACCCTCTCTCCTCTCTGCTCTTAACCTTCTCTCCTCTCTCCTCCTGACTCCCTCTCCTCTCTCCTCCTGACCCTCTGTCCTCTCTCCTCTCTCCTCCTAACCCTCTCTCCTGTCTCCTCCTATACCTTTCTCCTCCAAACCCTATGCTCTCCTCTCTCCTCCTGACTCCCTCTCCTCTCTCCTCCTGACCCCCTCTCCTCTCTCCTCTCTCCTCTTAACCTTCTCTCCTCTCTCCTCCTGACTCCCTCTCCTCTCTCCTCCTAACCCTCTCTCCTGTCTCCTCCTATACCTTTCTCCTCCCAACCCTATGCTCTCCTCTCTCCTCCTGACTCCCTCTCCTCTCTCCTCCTGACCCTCTCTCCTCTCTCCTCTCTCCTCCTAACCCCCTTTCCAGTCACCTCCAAACCCTCTCCATCTAACTCTCTCTCCTCCCAACCCTCTCTATGCTCTCCTCTCCTCTTAACCCTCTCTCCTGTCTCCTCCAAACCCTCTCCATCTAACCCTCCCTCTCCTCAGTTTATAGGTCTGTTGGGTTGGAGAATATGCATTGTATTCAGAAACATGAGTGTCACAGAGGTAGTCATTTATTTAGTAACAGAATCAAACTCAGAGTGGAATAGTGTAGAGGCAGACAGACAGACAGACAGACAGACGGACGGACGGACATTGCTGCAGGCTGATTTGTATTGTTTTTGGCGTGAATCTGATGATTGATTCTCTAATAGCTATTCATAGTTAGTTAAATAACTCCCAGTAGCTCCATTTACCCAGACTGAACTCCCTGTGGGGATGCTGGAGAGGTCATTGTTGCTTCCATACAGACTGAGCTCCCTGTGGGGATGCTGAAGGGGTCATTGTTGCTTCCATACAGACTGAGCTCCCTGTGGGGATGCTGGAGAGGTCATTGTTGCTTCCATACAGACTGAGCTCCCTGTGGGGATGCTGGAGAGGTCATTGTTGCTTCCATACAGACTGAGCTCCCTGTGGGGATGCTGGAGAGGTCATTGTTGCTTCCATACAGACTGAGCTCCCTGTGGGGATGCTGGAGAGGTCATTGTTGCTTCCATACAGACTGAGCTCCCTGTGGGGATGCTGGAGAGGTCATTGTTGCTTCCATACAGACTGAGCTCCCTGTGGGGATGCTGGAGGGGTCATTGTTGCTTCCATACAGACTGAGCTCCCTGTGGGGATGCTGGAGAGGTCATTGTTGCTTCCATACAGACTGAGCTCCCTGTGGGGATGCTGGAGAGGGTCATTGTTGCTTCCATACAGACTGAGCTCCCTGTGGGGATGCTGGAGAGGTCATTGTTGCTTCCATACAGACTGAGCTCCCTGTGGGGATGCTGGAGAGGTCATTGTTGCTTCCATACAGACTGAGCTCCCTGTGGGGATGCTGGAGAGGTCATTGTTGCTTCCATACAGACTGAGATCCCTGTGGGGATGCTTGAGAGGTAATTGTTGCTTCCATACAGACTGAGCTCCCTGTAGGGATGCTGGAGAGGTCATTGTTGCTTCCATACAGACTGAGCTCCCTGTGGGGATGCTGGAGAGGTCATTGTTGCTTCCATACAGACTGAGCTCCCTGTGGGGATGCTGGAGAGGTCATTGTTGCTTCCATACAGACTGAGCTCCCTGTGGGGATGCTGGAGAGGTCATTGTTGCTTCCATACAGACTGAGATCCCTGTGGGGATGCTGGAGAGGTCATTGTTGCTTCCATACAGACTGAGCTCCCTGTGGGGATGCTGGAGGGGTCATTGTTCCTTCCATACAGACTGAGCTCCCTGTGGGGATGCTGGAGAGGTCATTGTTGCTTCCATACAGACTGAGCTACCTGTGGGGATGCTGGAGGGGTCATTGTTGCTTCCATACGGACTGAGCTCCCTGTGGGGATGCTGGAGAGATCATTGTTGCTTCCATACAGACTGAGCTCCCTGTGGGGATGCTGGAGAGGTCATTGTTGCTTCCATACAGACTGAGCTCCCTGTGGGGATGCTGGAGAGGTCATTGTTGCTTCCATACAGACTGAGCTCCCTGTGGGGATGCTGGAGAGGTCATTGTTGCTTCCATACAGACTGAGCTCCCTGTGGGGATGCTGGAGAGGTCATTGTTGCTTCCATACAGACTGAGCTCCCTGTGGGGATGCTGGAGAGGTCATTGTTGCTTCCATACAGACTGAGCTCCCTGTGGGGATGCTGGAGGGGTCATTGTTGCTTCCATACGGACTGAGCTCCCTGTGGGGATGCTGGAGAGGTCATTGTTGCTTCCATACAGACTGAGCTCCCTGTGGGGATGCTGGAGGGGTCATTGTTGCTTCCATACAGACTGAGCTCCCTGTGGGGATGCTGGAGAGGTAATTGTTGCTTCCATACAGACTGAGCTCCCTGTAGGGATGCTGGAGAGGTCATTGTTGCTTCCATACAGACTGAGCTCCCTGTGGGGATGCTGGAGAGGTAATTGTTGCTTCAATACAGACTGAGCTCCCTGTGGGGATGCTGGAGGGGTCATTGTTGCTTCCATACAGACTGAGCTCCCTGTGGGGATGCTGGAGTGGTCATCGTTGCTTCCATACAGACTGAGCTCCCTGTGGGGATGCTGGAGAGGTAATTGTTGCTTCCATACAGACTGAGCTCCCTGTGGGGATGCTGGAGGGGTCATTGTTGCTTCCATACGGACTGAGCTCCCTGTGGGGATGCTGGAGGGGTCATTGTTGCTTCCATACAGCAACAGCAAATTAAAACGCTGTACAAGCCACCCAGAGCTTATAGTGAAGAGGACCTTTCACAACCAATCCCTTATTCTCATTCTTGATGTATTTGGGAAAGGCATTCTAAATGTACCAATCATTGCCATGATGTTGTCCAACATTTTTTTCCCAACATTTTCCTGCAGAGATGATTGAGTTTTTACATCTATTTAGTGGTGCAATTCATTTTCATTGAAACTTTGACTCAGACATTTTATGTTTTGCATAAGTTATTACATGGACTAGGCTTTCCACAATGCTGTTCCAAGTTAACCGTCTAATTGTGTCACAAATATAAATGCTTTCAAGAGTGAGCAACTTCAACTGTTGATACAACTTGTTTTCCTTCTTATCTCAGGCTCTTGTCCTTATTTCATGTAAAGAAGTCTAACATCACAAAATGGCACCTACGTATTCACATCTGATCAACACACTTCCTGGATTGGTGATAATCCCTGTTGAATTCATGATATGTTTTGGTCAAATCAGGTCAAAATGTATTCTCAACCTCAATATTTAAATATAGTTGATTATTAGTTGAGTATAGTAGCTCGATAGTACCGGAATTAAATAACTGTTGGCTTTCTTTTTGTGGGTAAATAAAGGTTCAAATCTCAATGCTGCAGACAGGGGAAACGACAGAAAGTGTAGGCCCATTCCTTGCGCATTCACAGCCATATAAGGAGACATATAAGCCATATAAGGAGACAAAATCTGGGGCATTTCCTGTTTGAAATTTCATCTTGGTTTCGCCTGTAGCATCAGTTCTGTGGCACTCACAGATAATATCTTTGCAGATTTGGAAACGTCAGAGTGTTTTCTTTCCAAAGTGGTCAATTATATGCATAGTCAAGAATCTTTTCGTGACAAAATATCTTGTTTAAAACGGGAACGTTTTTCATCCAAAAATGTTAATAGCGCCCCCTAATGCATAACTGGTTAATTAATCAAATCAAATCAAATCAAATCAAATTTATTTGTCACATACACATGGTTAGCAGATGTTAATGCGAGTGTAGCGAAATGCTTGTGCTTCTAGTTCCGACAATGCAGTAATAACGAACAAGTAATCTAACTAACAATTCCAAAAAAAACTACTGTCTTATACACAGTGTAAGGGGATAAAGAATATGTACATAAGGATATATGAATGAGTGATGGTACAGAGCAGCATAGGCAAGATACAGTAGATGATATCGAGTACAGTATATACATATGAGATGAGTATGTAAACCAAGTGGCATAGTTAAAGTGGCTAGTGATACATGTATTACATAAGGATGCAGTCGATGATATAGAGTACAGTATCTACGTATGCATATGAGATGAATAATGTAGGGTAAGTAACATTATATAAGGTAGCATTGTTTAAAGTGGCTAGTGATATATTTACATCATTTCCCATCAATTCCCATGATTAAAGTGGCTGGAGTAGAGTCAGTGGCATTGACAGTGTGTTGGCAGTAGCCACTCAATGTTAGTGGTGGCTGTTTAACAGTCTGATGGCCTTGAGATAGAAGCTGTTTTTCAGTCTCTCGGTCCCAGCTTTGATGCACCTGTACTGACCTCGCCTTCTGGATGACAGCGGGGTGAACAGGCAGTGGCTCGGGTGGTTGATGTCCTTGATGATCTTTATGGCCTTCCTGTAGCATCGGGTGGTGTAGGTGTCCTGGAGGGCAGGTAGTTTGCCCCCGGTGATGCGTTGTGCAGACCTCACTACCCTCTGGAGAGCCTTACGGTTGAGGGCGGTGCAGTTGCCATACCAGGCGGTGATACAGCCCGCCAGGATGCTCTCGATTGTGCATCTGTAGAAGTTTGTGAGTGCTTTTGGTGACAAGCCGAATTTCTTCAGCCTCCTGAGGTTGAAGAGGCGCTGCTGCGCCTCCTGAGGTTGAAGAGGCGCTGCTGCGCCTTCTTCACGATGCTGTCTGTGTGAGTGGACCAATTCAGTTTGTCTGTGATGTGTATGCCGAGGAACTTAAAACTTGCTACCCTCTCCACTACTGTTCCATCGATGTGGATGGGGGGGTGTTCCCTCTGCTGTTTCCTGAAGTCCACAATCATCTCCTTAGTTTTGTTGACGTTGAGTGTGAGGTTATTTTCCTGACACCACACTCCGAGGGCCCTCACCTCCTCCCTGTAGGCCGTCTCGTCGTTGTTGGTAATCAAGCCTACCACTGTTGTGTCGTCCGCAAACTTGATGATTGAGTTGGAGGCGTGCGTGGCCACGCAGTCGTGGGTGAACAGGGAGTACAGGAGAGGGCTCAGAACGCACCCTTGTGGGGCCCCAGTGTTGAGGATCAGCGGGGAGGAGATGTTGTTGCCTACCCTCACCACCTGGGGGCGGCCCGTCAGGAAGTCCAGTACCCAGTTGCACAGGGCGGGGTCGAGACCCAGGGTCTCGAGCTTGATGACGAGCTTGGAGGGTACTATGGTGTTGAATGCCGAGCTGTAGTCGATGAACAGCATTCTCACATAGGTATTCCTCTTGTCCAGATGGGTTAGGGCAGTGTGCAGTGTGGTTGAGATTGCATCGTCTGTGGACCTATTTGGGCGGTAAGCAAATTGGAGTGGGTCAAGGGTGTCAGGTAGGGTGGAGGTGATATGGTCCTTGACTAGTCTCTCAAAGCACTTCATGATGACGGATGTGAGTGCTACGGGGCGGTAGTCGTTTAGCTCAGTTACCTTAGCTTTCTTGGGAACAGGAACAATGGTGGCCCTCTTGAAGCATGTGGGAACAGCAGACTGGTATAGGGATTGGTTGAATATGTCCGTAAACACACCGGCCAGCTGGTCTGCGCATGCTCTGAGGGCGCGGCTGGGGATGCCGTCTGGGCCTGCAGCCTTGCGAGGGTTAACACGTTTAAATGTCTTACTCACTTCGGCTGCAGTGAAGGAGAGACCGCATGTTTTCGTTGCAGGCCGTGTCAGTGGCACTGTATTGTCCTCAAAGCGGGCAAAAAAGTTGTTTAGTCTGCCTGGGAGCAAGACATCCTGGTCCGTGACTGGGCTGGGTTTCTTCCTGTAGTCCGTGATTGACTGTAGACCCTGCCACATGCCTCTTGTGTCTGAGCCGTTGAATTGAGATTCTACTTTGTCTCTGTACTGGCGCTTAGCTTGTTTGATAGCCTTGCGGAGGGAATAGCTGCACTGTTTGTATTCAGTCATGTTACCAGACACCTTGCCCTGATTAAAAGCAGTGGTTCGCGCCTTCAGTTCCACACGAATGCTGCCATCAATCCACGGTTTCTGGTTGGGGAATGTTTTAATCGTTGCTATGGGAACGACATCTTCAACGCACGTTCTAATGAACTCGCACACCGAATCAGCGTATTCGTCAATGTTGTTGGCTGACGCAATACGAAACATCTCCCAGTCCACGTGATGGAAGCAGTCTTGGAGTGTGGAGTCAGCTTGGTCGGACCAGCGTTGGACAGACCTCAGCGTGGGAGCTTCTTGTTTTAGTTTCTGTCTGTAGGCAGGGATCAACAAAATGGAGTCGTGGTCAGCTTTTCCGAAAGGGGGGCGGGGCAGGGCCTTATATGCGTCGCGGAAGTTAGAGTAACAATGATCCAGGGTCTTTCCACCCCTGGTTGCGCAATCGATATGCTGATAAAATTTAGGGAGTCTTGTTTTCAGATTAGCCTTGTTAAAATCCCCAGCTACAATGAATGCAGCCTCCGGATAAATCGTTTCCAGTTTGCAGAGAGTTAAATAAAGTTCGTTCAGAGCCATCGATGTGTCTGCTTGGGGGGGGATATATACGGCTGTGATTATAATCCGTAATCAACATCTTAACCAAATATTACCCACATTTTCAAGTTGAAATGACATGGCCTGTGGGAACTAAATAACTGACCAACCGACTACCTGCTATTACAGTCCCTTGGCCACAGATGCTCCTGAGGCCTTACTGGGCAAAGGGTTGGTCACTCATCACATCCTTAAATGATGAGGTCTGACCATATAGACACAGAGGACACAACCCTTACCTTTCCTTACCAACACCTAATAACCCAGCAGAAACAATGGCTGCTCTCTTCTCTCCTTACCAACACCTAATAACCCAGCAGAAACAATGGCTGCTCTCTTCTATCCTTACCAACACCTAATAACCCAGCAGAAACAATGGCTGCTCTCTTCTCTCCTTACCAACACCTAATAACCCAGCAGAAACAATGACTGCTCTCTTCTATCCTTACCAACACCTAATAACCCAGCAGAAACAATGGCTGCTCTCTTCTATCCTTACCAACACCTAATAACCCAGCAGAAACAATGGCTGCTCTCTTCTATCCTTACCAACACCTAATAACCCAGCAGAAACAATGGCTGCTCTCTTCTATCCTTACCAACACCTAATAACCCAGCAGAAACAATGGCTGCTCTCTTCTATCCTTACCAACACCTAATAACCCAGCAGAAACAATGGCTGCTCTCTTCTATCCTTACCAACACCTAATAACCCAGCAGAAACAATGGCTGCTCTCTTCTCTCCTTACCAACACCTAATAACCCAGCAGAAACAATGGCTGCTCTCTTCTATCCTTACCAACACCTAATAACCCAGCAGAAACAATGGCTGCTCTCTTCTATCCTTACCAACACCTAATAACCCTGCAGAAACAATGGCTGCTCTCTTCTATCCTTACCAACACCTAATAACCCAGCAGAAACAATGGCTGCTCTCTTCTATCCTTACCAACACCTAATAACCCAGCAGAAACAATGGCTGCTCTCTTCTATCCTTACCAACACCTAATAACCCAGCAGAAACAATGGCTGCTCTCTTCTATCCTTACCAATACCTAATAACCCAGCAGAAACAATGGCTGCTCTCTTCTATCCTTACCAACACCTAATAACCCAGCAGAAACAATGGCTGCCCCCTTCTATCCTTACCAACACCTAATAACCCTGCAGAAACAATGGCTGCTCTCTTCTATCCTTACCAACACCTAATAACCCAGCAGAAACAATGGCTGCTCTCTTCTCTTCTATCCTTACCAACACCTAATAACCCAGCAGAAACAATGGCTGCTCTCTTCTATCCTTACCAACACCCAATAACCCAGCAGAAACAATGGCTGCTCTCTTCTATCCTTACCAACACCTAATAACCCAGCAGAAACAATGGCTGCTCTCTTCTATCCTTACCAACACCTAATAACCCAGCAGAAACAATGGCTGCTCTCTTCTATCCTTACCAACACCTAATAACCCAGCAGAAACAATGGCTGCTCTCTTCTATCCTTACCAACACCTAATAACCCAGCAGAAACAATGGCTGCTCTCTTCTCTCCTTACCAACACCTAATAACCCAGCAGAAACAATGGCTGCTCTCTTCTATCCTTACCAACACCTAATAACCCAGCAGAAACAATGACTGCTCTCTTCTATCCTTACCAACACCTAATAACCCAGCAGAAACAATGGCTGCTCTCTTCTATCCTTACCAACACCTAATAACCCAGCAGAAACAATGGATGCTCTCTTCTATCCTTACCAACACCTAATAACCCAGCAGAAACAATGGCTGCTCTCTTCTATCCTTACCAACACCTAATAACCCAGCAGAAACAATGGCTGCTCTCTTCTCTCCTTACCAACACCTAATAACCCAGCAGAAACAATGGCTGCTCTCTTCTATCCTTACCAACACCTAATAACCCAGCAGAAACAATGGCTGCTCTCTTTTATCCTTTCCAACACCTAAATACCCAGCAGAAATAATGGCTGCTCTCTTCTATCCTTACCAACACCTAATAACCCAGCAGAAACAATGGCTGCTCTCTTCTATCCTTACCAACACCTAATAACCCAGCAGAAACAATGGCTGCTCTCTTCTCTCCTTACCAACACCTAATAACCCAGCAGAAACAATGGCTGCTCTCTTCTATCCTTACCAACACCTAATAACCCTGCAGAAACAATGGCTGCTCTCTTCTATCCTTACCAACACCTAATAACCCAGCAGAAACAATGGCTGCTCTCTTCTATCCTTACCAACACCTAATAACCCAGCAGAAACAATGGCTGCTCTCTTCTATCCTTACCAACACCTAATAACCCAGCAGAAACAATGGCTGCTCTCTTCTCTCCTTACCAACACCTAATAACCCAGCAGAAACACTGGCGGCTCTCTTCTCTCCTTACCAACACCTAATAACCCAGCAGAAACAATGGCTGCTCTCTTCTATCCTTACCAACACCTAATAACCCAGCAGAAACAATGGCTGCTCTCTTCTATCCTTACCAACACCTAATAACCCAGCAGAAACAATGGCTGCTCTCTTCTCTCCTTACCAACACCTAATAACCCAGCAGAAACAATGGTTGCTCTCTTCTATCCTTACCAACACCTAATAACCCAGCAGAAACAATGGCTGCTCTCTTCTATCCTTACCAACACCTAATAACCCAGCAGAAACAATGGCTGCTCTCTTCTCTCCTTACCTTTCTATTGGCTTTCTATTGGGTATCTACTGGCATTATATTGACTTTCTATTGGGTATCTACTGGCATTATATTGACTTTCTATTAGCTATCTACTGGCATTATATTGACTTTCTATTGGGTATCTACTGGCATTATATTGACTTTCTATTAGCTATCTACTGGCATTATATTGACTTTCTATTGGCTATCTACTGGCTTTATATTGACTTTCTATTGGCTATCTACTGGCATTATATTGACTTTCTATTGGCTATCTATTGGCACGCCCAATTTTTCAGTTTTTGATTTGTTAAAAAAGTTTGAAATATCCAATAAATGTTGTTCCACTTCATGATTGTGTCCCACTTGTTGTTGATTCTTCACAAAAAAATACAGTTTTATATCTTTATGTTTGAAGCCTGAAATGTGGCAAAAGGTCGCAAAGTTCAAGGGGGCCGAATACTTTTGCAAGGCACTGTATATATATATATATATTTTACACATATGAAACCCCTTTTTTTGCTAAGGCTCAAAACGACCTTCATACTTCCATTCATTTTTAAATTGACCGGTACCGGTTATCTTTAGTCCTGTGACACTAGTCATTTTCCTCTTATGTAACTCTAGGTGGTTTTAATGGCCGTGTACTCTGATAAACTCCACATCGCACAGCCAGAAGAGGACTGGTCACCCCTCAGAGCCTGGTTCCTCTCTACCTGGTACAGCCAGAAGAGGACTGGTCACCTCTCAGAGCCTGGTTCCTCTCTACCCGGTACAGCCAGAAGAGGACTGGTCACCCCTCAGAGCCTGGTTCCTCTCTACCCGGTACAGCCAGAAGAGGACTGGTCACCCCTCAGAGCCTGGTTCCTCTCTACCCGGTACAGCCAGAAGAGGACTGGTCACCCCTCAGAGCCTGGTTCCTCTCTACCCGGTACAGCCAGAAGAGGACTGGTCACCCCTCAGAGCCTGGTTCCTCTCTACCCGGTACAGCCAGAAGAGGACTGGTCACCCCTCAGAGCCTGGTTCCTCTCTACCTGGCACAGCCAGAAGAGGACTGGTCACCCCTCAGAGCCTGGTTCCTCTCTACCCGGTACAGCCAGAAGAGGACTGGTCACCCCTCATAGCCTGGTTCCTCTCTACCCGGTACAGCCAGAAGAGGACTGGTCACCCCTCAGAGCCTGGTTCCTCTCTACCCGGTACAGCCAGAAGAGGACTGGTCACCCCCCAGAGCCTGGTTCCTCTCTACCCGGTACAGCCAGAAGAGGACTGGTCACCCCTCAGAGCCTGGTTCCTCTCTACCCGGTACAGCCAGAAGAGGACTGGTCACCCCTCAGAGCCTGGTTCCTCTCTACCCGGTACAGCCAGAAGAGGACTGGTCACCCCTCAGAGCCTGGTTCCTCTCTACCCGGTACAGCCAGAAGAGGACTGGTCACCCCTCAGAGCCTGGTTCCTCTCTACCCGGTACAGTGTTTGGGGTTTTAGGCTGGGTTAGGCTGGGTTTCTTTATAAGCACTTTGTGACATCTGCTGATGTAAATACATTTAATTAGATTTGAATTGTTGTATGGAAGCAACAATGACCTCTCCAGCATCCCCACAGGGAGCTCAGTCTGTATGGAAGCAACAATGACCTCTCCAGCATCCCCACAGGGAGGTCAGTCTGGGTAAATGGAGCTACTGGGAGTTATTTAACTAACTATGAAGAGCTTTTAGAGAATCAATCATCAGATTCACGCCAAAAACAATACAAATCAGCCTGCAGCAATGTCAGTCCGTCCGTCTGTCTGTCTGTCTGTCTGCCTCTACACTATTCCACTCTGAGTTTGATTATGTTACTAAATAAATGACTACCTCTGTGACACTCATGTTTCTGAATACAACACATATTCTCCAACCCAACAGACCTCTAAACTGAGGAGAGGGAGGGTTAAATGGAGAGGGGTTGGAGGAGACAGGAGAGAGGGTTAGATAGAGAGGGTTTGGAGGAGACTGGAGAGAGGGTTAGGAGGAGGAGGAGAGAGGAGAGCATAGAGAGGGTTAGGAGAAAGGTATAGGAGGAGAAAGGAGAGAGGGTTAGGAGGAGAGAGGAGAGAGGAGAGGGAGGAGAGAGGGAGTCAGGAGGAGAGAGGCAGGCAGTCTGTATTTCCAATTCAAAGAACTATGACTTTACAAAAAAACGAATGCAAAACACTGTTATTAGGGCTTGGGTCCTGTGATGCAATGACTCACAGTCAGATGCTTGACACACACAAACACACACACACAGCCACATAGACACACACAAACAGACGCATGCACACACAGCCATACATACATGCACAGACACACACACACATTAGTTTTATGCAGACTGGCTAAGGGACAGTCCTCCATTGTAACAAGTATAACCTCTTCAGGCTAGAGTGAGTGGACTGGATGCCTAAACACATTCCTCCATCCTGTTGGAGATTATTTGATAAAACAATTCAACGTGTGTTTTCAGGGGTTTAGTTTAATTAGACAGCTCCCATTTCATGTCCACACGTGGTCAGATGGTATATCAATTTTAGACATGCCTTCTGTACATTATATTTAATAGGGATCCCCGTTAGTTCCTACCAAGGCATCAGCTACTCTTCCTGGGGTTTATTATGGATCCCCATTAGTTCCTGCCAAGGCAACAGCTACTCTTCCTGGGGTTTATTATGGATCCCTGTTAGTTCCTGCCCTGGCAGCAACTACTCTTCATGGTGTTTATTATGGATCCCCATTAGTACCTGCCAAGGCAGCAGCTACTCTTCCTGGGGTTTATTATGGATCCCCGTTAGTTCCTGTCAAGGCAGCAGCTACTCTTCCTGGGGTTTATTATGGATCCACCTTAGTTACCGCCAAGGCAGCAGCTACTCTTCCTGGGGTCCAGCTAAATTAAGGCAGTTTATACCATTTTAAAAACACACCATGTGCCCTCAGGCCACTACTCCGCCACTACCACATATCTACAGTACTAAATCCATGTGTATGTATTTGAGTATGTTATCGTGTGTGTGTATGTACAGTATGTGTCTGTGCCAATGTTTGTGTTGCTTCACAGTCCCCGCTGTTCCTTAAGGTGTGTTTTTATCTGTTATTTTAAATCTAGTTTTACTGTTGCATCAGTTACCTGATGTGGAATAGAGTTCCATGTAGTCATGGCTCTATGTAGTACTGTGTGCCTCCCATAGTCTGTTCTTGACTTGGGGACTGTGAAGAGACCTCTGGTGACATGTCTTGTGGGGTATGTATGGGTGTCCGAGCTGTGTGCCAGTAGTTTAGACAGACAGCTCAGTGCATTCAACATGTCAATAGCTCTCAAATAAAAGTAGTGATGAAGTCATTCTCTCCTCCACTTTGAGCCAGGAGAGATTGACATGCATATTATTAATATTAGCTCTCTGTGTACATCCAAGGGCCAGCTGTGCTGCCCTGTTCTGAGACAACTGCAAATTTTCCTAAGTGCTTTTTTTGTGGCACCTGACCACACGACTGAACAGTAGTCCAGGTGCGACAAAACTAGGGCCTGTAGGACCTGCCTTGTTGATAGTGTTGTTAAGAAGGTAGAAACTAGGGCCTGTAGGACCTGCCTTGTTGATAGTGCTGTTAAGAAGGTAGAGTAACGCTTTATTATAGACAGACTTCTCCCCATCTTAACTACTGTTGTATCAATATGTTTTTACCATGACCGTTTACAATATAGTGTTACTCCAAGCAGTTTAGTTATGTCACGCCTTGGTCTTAGTATTTTGTGTTTTCTTTAATTATTTGTTCAGGCCAGGGTGTGACATGGGTTATTGTGTTGTCGTATTGGGGGTTTTTGTAGGCATTGGGATTGTGGTTGATTAGGGGTGTGTCGAGTGTAGGCTTGGCTGCCTGAGGCGGTTCTCGATCAGTGTCAGGTGATTCTCGTTGCCTCTGATTGGGAACCGTATTTAGGTAGCCTAAGTTTCGCTTTGTATTTCGTGGGTGATTGTTCCTGTCTCTGTGTTGTGTCACCAGATAGGCTGTATTAGGTTTCTCGTTCCGTTTGTTGTTTTTGTATTTATTTAGTTATTTCATGTATCGTCACTTTTCCTTCATTAAAGATCATGAGTAACCACCACGCTGCATTTCGGTCCGACTCTCTTTCAACAAACGAAGAACGCCGTTACAGAATCACCCACCACATACGGACCGAGTGGCGTGGTTACAGGCAGCGACCGCAGGAAAAGCGAAAGGAGGACGTTATGGACAGCAATGGCATGGAGTATACGACGTGGGAAGAAATCGACAGGTGGGCGGCCGACCCAGAGAGAGTGCAGGAGCCCGCATGGGATTCGCTAAAGCAGTGCGAAGAAGGCTATAGGCGAATGGAGTTGGAGAAACAGACACGGCGGCGCAGAGCGAAACCCGAGAGTCACCCCAAAAAATGTATTGGGGGGGGGGGCTCAGAGGGAGAGTGGCTGAGTCAGGAGATGGACCTGAGCCAACTCTCCTTGTTTATCGTGAGGAGCCAAGGAGGAGACCAGAACCAGAGCCGGTGTTAGAGGTGAGCGAAGATGAGACTGTGAAGGAGTTAATGGGGAAAGTGGAGTGGAGAGTAATGAGGGAGTTGCTAGCTTGGTGCTATAGATATCATATTCGTCCGACGGATCGTGTCGGGGATTTGATGGCACCTGAGTTAGCGCTCCATACTCGTCCTGAGGTGCGTGTTAGTCGGCTGGTGAAGTTGGTGCCAGGCTCACGCACCAGGCCTCCTGTGCACATCCCTAGCCTTGCACATCCGGTAGCAGCTCCCCGCACCAGGCTTCCTGTGCGTGTCATCGCTCCAGTATCACCAGTGCCCGCACCACGCATCAGGCCTACAGTGCGCCTCGCCTCTCCTGCGCTGTCGGAGTCTCCCGCCTGCTCAGCACAGCCAGAGCCTTCCTTCCCTCCTGCGCTGTCGGAGTCTCCCGCCTGTTCAGCACAGCCAGAGCCTTCCTTCCCTCCTGCGCTGTCGGAGTCTCCCGCCTGTTCAGCACAGCCAGAGCCTTCCTTCCCTCCTGCGCTGCCGGAGCCTCCTGCCTGTTTGAAGCAGCCTGAGCTGCCAGTCTGCAGGGTGCTGTCAGTCTGCAAGGAGCTGCCAGTCTGCAAGGAGCTGCCAGTCTGCAAGGAGCTGCCAGTCTGCAAGGAGCTGTCAGTCTGCAAGGAGCTGTCAGCCTGCATGGAGCAGTCAGAGCTGTCAGTCTGCAGGGAGCTGTCAGTCTGCAGGGAGCTGTCAGTTTGCAAGGAGCTGTCAGTCTGCAAGGAGCTGCCAGTCTGCAAGGAGCTGCCAGTCTGCAGGGTGCTGTCAGCCTGCATGGAGCAGTCAGAGCTGTCAGTCTGCATGAAGCAGCCAGAGCTGCCAGTCTGCAAGGAGCTGCCAGTCTGCAAGGAGCTGTCAGTCTGCAAGGAGCTGTCAGCCTGCATGGAGCAGTCAGAGCTGTCAGTCTGCAGGGAGCTGTCAGTCTGCAGGGAGCTGTCGGTCTGCAAGGAGCTGTCAGTCTGCAAGGAGCTGCCAGTCTGCAAGGAGCTGCCAGTCTGCAGGGTGCTGTCAGCCTGCATGGAGCAGTCAGAGCTGTCAGTCTGCATGAAGCAGCCAGAGCTGCCAGTCTGCAAGGAGCTGTCAGCCTGCATGGAGCAGTCAGAGCTGTCAGTCTGCATAGAGCAGCTAGATACGCCAGTCAACCAGAATCTTCCAGATCTGCTAGTCAACCTGAATCTTCCAGATCCGCCAGCCAGCCAGGATCTACCGGAGCCTACTACCTACCTGAGCTTCATCTCAGTACTGGGCTTCCTCTCAGTACTGGGCTTCCTCTCAGTACTGGGCTTCCTCTCAGTACTGGGCTTCCCCTCAGTTCCGGGCTGCCCCTCAGTTCCGGGCTGCCCCTCAGTCCCGAGCTGCCCCTCAGTCCCGAGCTGCCCCTCAGTCCCGAGCTGCCCCTCAGTCCCGAGCTGTCCCTCAGTCCCGAGATGTCCCTCAGTCACGAGCTGCTCCTCAGTTCTGTGGGGTTCTGGGTGAGGACTATTAGGCCATGGTCGGCAGCGAGGGTGGATTATCCCAGGACGCGAAGGGGAGGAACTATGACATTTATGGAGTGGGGTCCACGTCCCGAGCCGGAGCCGCCACCATGGACAGACGCCCACCCGGACCCTCCCTATGGTTTTGAGGTGCGTCTGGGAGTCCGCACCTTGGGGGGGGGGGGTTCTGTCACGCCTTGGTCTTAGTATTTTGTGTTTTCTTTAATTATTTGTTCAGGCCAGGGTGTGACATGGGTTATTGTGTTGTCGTATTGGGTTTTTTTGTAGGCATTGGGATTGTGGTTGATTAGGGGTGTGTCGAGTGTAGGCTTGGCTGCCTGAGGCGGTTCTCGATCAGTGTCAGGTGATTCTCGTTGCCTCTGATTGGGAACCGTATTTAGGTAGCCTAAGTTTCGCTTTGTATTTCGTGGGTGATTGTTCCTGTCTCTGTGTTGTGTCACCAGATAGGCTGTATTAGGTTTCTCGTTCCGTTTGTTGTTTTTGTATTTATTTAGTTATTTCATGTATCGTCACTTTTCCTTCATTAAAGATCATGAGTAACCACCACGCTGCATTTCGGTCCGACTCTCTTTCAACAAATGAAGAACGCCGTTACAAGTCACCTCAATTTCCACATTATTTATTACAAGATTTAGTTGAGGTTTAGGGTTTAGTGAGTGTTTTGTTCCAAATATAATGCTTTTAGTTTTTGATATTTAGGACTAACTTATTCCTTGCCACCCACTCAAACTAACTACAGCTCTTTGTTGAGTGTTGCAGTCATTTCAGTCGCTGTAGTAGCTGATGTGTATAGTGTTGAGTCATGTTCTACAGCTGCACCATCGAGAGCATCCTGACTCCTAGCATCACCGCCTGGTATGGCAACTGCTCGGCATCTGACCATAAGATGCTACAGAGGGTAATGCATACGGCCCAGTACATCACTGGGGCCAAACTTCCTGCCATCCAGGACCTCTATACCAGGTGGTGTCAGAGGAAGGCCCCAAAAAATTGTCAGAGACTCCAGTCACCGAAGTCATAGACTGTTTCTCTCTGCTACCACACGGGAAGTGGTACCGGAGCGCCAAGTCTAGGACCAAAATGCTCTTTAACAGATTCTACCCCTAAACCATAAGATTGATGAACAATTAATCACATGGCCACCGGACTATTTACATTGACCCCCCCTCCATTTGTTTTGTACACTGCTGCTACTCTCTGTTTATTATCTATGCATAGTAACTTCACCCCTACCTACATGTACAAATGACCTCAACGAACCTGTACCCTCGCACACTGACCCGGTTTATGGTACCCCCCTTGTATAAAGCCTCGTTATTGTTATGTTATTGTGGTACTTTTTATTATTACATTTGTTAGTTTATTTGGTAAATATTTTCTTAACTCTTCTTGAACTGTTGGTGAAGGGCTTGTAGTCAGCATTTCACGGTAAAGTTTACACTTGTTGTATTCGGAGCATGTGGCAAATAAAGTTTGACTTGATTTTTTTATTTGGAATATTTACAGAGCACTCTGCCTAGGCAACCCTACAGCGCCATGGCAACCACGGATGTATTCATAACACTGTATGGTCAGTGAGCTCTGAGGTGAACGTTGTGGTAGCAGTAGGGCTACTGCCTTCAACTGTCACTCTTCCCCTGTATTCAACTACACTCACCTGGCTGGCTGTGTATCTGTGAAGACAGCAGGCTGTTCTTTAAGAGACCTAACCCTACTCCGGGGTGTGACTACAGAGACAGACAACAGAGGCGGCCTGTGTCCCATTTGGTACCCCCTAGCATATAGTGCACTACCTATGGCCCCTGGTCAAAAGTAGTTCACTAAATAGGGAATAGGGTGCCATTGGGGACACGTTTCGTATGACTAGACAGACACCAGAGAAACACTAAATAAGATCACAGGACATTGCTATTCCTCCCCTGGCTGATTAACATAGCTCTAATGCATTAGAAAGGTGTTGCTATGACAACTGTTCTCAGTAATCCAGTCATGTGATTAGTGTTAGCAACTGGATAGCATCTCTCTTTGTGTATGTTAGACTCCCTGAGCACCAGGAACAAACCACGGGGAGAAGAAGACTACTAGAATGTTCTAATTGCACGTCCTCCTCCTGACTGTAGCAACCTGCAGCAGAAGAGGAGAGACACTACAAATTCAACATTCAAGAACAAGTTACATATCAACATTTTCTACAGACTTTCAATTGCCACATAATGTGACATTAGTTATATTTCTTTGAGAAATGATGCAAAGAAAGACAATAATAATAATAATGATAATAATAATAATAATATCAATAATGATAATAATAATAATAATAATAATAATAATAATAATAACAATAATAATAATAATAATAATAATAATAATAATATCAATAATAATAATAATAATAATAATAACAATAATAATAATAATAATAATAACAATAATAATCATCATAATAATGATAATAATAATAATTAGGCGGTGCTTATAGTGTCATATTTCACACAGCCAGGGTCCAATATTATCAACAGCAACCTGGTACACTGGCAGAAGTTTAACCGCTCAGTTACCTGCCATTGCCCCTTGACGTTTCCGTAATGGATCAAATTATGAAGTTATAATAGGAATGAAGCTTGTCCAATGGGAAAAGTCAAGTCTAGTTATCCATGTCTCTGGGCACCAAGTGTCTTATCAGCCTGTGATAGGATGTCCGAACTGTCACTCAAACTCCCTGTTGTCACTCAAACTTATTAGCATAAAAACCGGGGTATAAATACGGTCCCAGTGAGCCCCCTCCCGTGTCCGCTGAACGATAACTAGAGAGACCCAACCCAGAGAAACTAAAACTTAGTAACCTAACTAGCTCTACAGAAGAGACCGAACATCTCAGGATGACAGCAGCCCGTGGTCCTCAGTCCTCCTATAAGAAGTATTTTGGTGGGGAAAGGAACATGAGCCACTCGTCCTCCTACCCCTCCAGCCGACAGCTGTACTCCAACCCGGTGGCGGTGCGCTCCTCTCGGGTCTCTTTTGGCCTGTCCTCCGCCGCTCCGGGAGTCTACGCAACCAGGTCCCAGCGGCTCCGCAGCAGCGCCCCGATGCCCCGGCTGTCCTCCGAAACCCTGAACTTCTCTCTGTCCGACGCCGTGAACTCCGAGTTCAAGACCAACCGGACCAACGAGAAGGCTCAGATGCAGTCGCTCAACGACCGTTTCGCGAGCTATATCGAGAAGGTCCGGTTCCTCGAGCAGCAGAATAAGATCCTGCAGGCAGAGCTCGAGCAGCTACGAGGGAAGGGCACGTCCCGATCCCGCATCGGGGACCTGTACGAGGACGAGATGCGCGAGCTGCGGCGACAGGTGGACCAGCTGACGAACGAGAAGGCGCGAGTGGAAGTGCACCGGGACAACCTGTCTGATGATATAGACCGGCTCAGAGAGAAGTAAGACAATCAGTTACATGTTTACCGAATAGTTATGGAGTAATTAATGACCACGCTATATCCTATACAATGAAAGTTAGTTGTCGAGTAATTGACTACATAGAGTCAACATGATTTAATAGGGGTCTAGGTGATAATATTAGACCCTGGCTGTGTGATTGCGCTAGTAATGACTTTATTTTCAACAATGCATTGCGTGCTCCTAATTCGACAGGCACATAGTGAGTAGTGAGACCATCCCAACTTCTGAATGAGCGGTGGCTGTTAAAATGCCAGTTTGTTGTTGTTGCATATTGGGGTCTGATTTTACACACTTAATGCACTTTTAAAAGTGTTCTTGAATGTCTTGAAAGGACTCTCTAACACAGATAACACAAGATATTTTCCTCAGTACAGTATGTTGTGCTTTCCAGACTGCAGGAGGAGATGATGCAGCGTGAGGAATCTGATAGTACCATGCGGAGCTTCAGAGGGGTAGGACAAAGCTTCATACTACCACACATCTTAGTTAAAGGGGAAGTTCACCCATTTTTTTTTAAACATGTGGCCTTATTTTCACTGTTTCTGTGCTTGTAGTTTTAAATATTTTGTTTCATTACAGAGAGTCATCACTTGTCATTGACCTCAATGCATTATGAAAATGTTGATAAAACATGTTATACATCGCTCCAAACCAACTCCTATTACATCAGAAACTCATTCTGATACTGTGTCTGCACTCAATGGTAGATGTTAGTTTTACACTGTTCCATAAATCCATGTTTGAGTAATGCTGTTCACAACAACAACAAAGATGCAAATATAGATTCATGATATTGTTTTTGTTTCTATGGGTGTAGAGATTTATTTATTTCAACATTTTAAATAATATATCCTTTGGTCCATCAAAATATCACACCGTGTAAACGCAGTCAAATGACCAATTCGCCCTCTTTTAGTTTATTTTATTTGATTTATTTCAACTTTATATAACCAGGTAGGCTAGTTGAGAACACCTTTATTTAACCAGGTAGGCTAGTTGAGAACACCTTTATTTAACCAGGTAGGCTAGTTGAGAACACCTTTATATAACCAGGTAGGCTAGTTGAGAACACCTTTATTTAACCAGGTAGGCTAGTTGAGAACACCTTTATATAACCAGGTAGGCTAGTTGAGAACAAGCTCTCATTTACAACTGCGACCTGGCCAAGATAAAGCAAAGCAGTGTGAATAGACAACAACACAGAGTTACACATGGAGTAAACAATAAACAAGTCAATAACACAGTAGAAAAAAATAAAAAAGGAGTCTATATACATTGTGTGCAAAAAGCATGAGGAGGTAGGCGAATAATTACAATTTTGCAGATTAACACTGGAGTGATAAATGATCAGATGGTCATGTACAGGTAGAGATATTGGTGTGCAAAAGAGCAGAAAAGTAAATAAATATAAACAGTATGGGGATGAGGTAGGTAAATTATGTGGGCTATTTACCGATAGACTATGTACAGATGCAGCGATCAGTTAGCTGCTCAGATAGGAGATGTTTAAAGTTGGTGAGGGAGATAGAAGTCTCCAACTTCAGCGATTTTTGCAATTCGTTCCAGTTACAGGCAGCAGAGAACTGGAAGGAAAGGCGGCCAAATGAGGTGTTGGCTTTAGGGATGATCAGTGAGATACACCTGCTGGAGCGCGTGCTACGGGTGGGTGTTGCCATCATGGGTGGAATGTAATTGTAACCACGCTATTGAAAGCTGAGACTCTCAAGAACATGATGGTGTTCTCCGTTTTGCCCTAGGATGCCTCACAAGACTTTTAAGATGGGGGCCGGTGCCAGTTTAAAAATGAATGGAAGTATATATGGAGATAGTTTAGTGCCTAAAATAAGGGGATAAATACATGTAAATAAAAATAGTTCCCAAATCTGATTTATTTCTCAGATAGAGGACAGACACTTCAGAACACACTTCCTTTTGATTTATTGTTTTGACTATCTGTTATTTAATGTGTTTCTATGGGCTAATAGCAGTTTTTATTTATTTAACCTTTGTTTAACTAGGCAAGCCAGTTAAAAACAAATTCTTAATTTCAATGACGGCCTAGGAACAGTGGGTTAACTGCATTGTTCAGGGGCAGAACGACAGATTTGTACCTTGTCAACTGGGGGATTTGAACTTTGAACCTTTCAGTTACTAGCCCAATGCTCTAACCACTAGGCTACCCTGCCTCCCCAGTAAGGACTATCTGTTATTCAATGTGTTTCTATTGGCTAATAGCAGTAAGGACTTTCTGTTATTCAATGTGTTTCTATGGGCTAATAATAGTAGTAATGCCAAATTCAATGTTTCATCCAATAATTCATTTTGTAGCCCTAGTCAGGGCCTAGACTCAAGACGATTTTAAATATTTTTAATAATTTCAAAATCCATCACCTTTTTTCTCCGTAGGAAATCCGGTGTTTCTAGCAGTTTTGTTATATTTCAGTCTTCTGTGACGTATATAAAGTGTAATATTGGGATGCAAACTCAACATGTTATACATTTTAACTCCATATCTGACAAGTACAGGTGTCTTTGTTTAAGCCATTAACCCATAAGTGTGTGAGGTGTATTCTTTTGTTTCCATGTAGATCTGTTTAAGACTACCCAGAATCACTCTGTGTGACCCTGATTTAGCCCACTGCAGTACAAGGTTATTAAAGGCCCTGATTGTTTAAAATCCAACATTAGATTATTTAAATATGTCATACAAATCTGCTAACTTATTTTTGTTTTCAAATCAAATCTAATTGTATTATTCACGTGTGCCGAATACAAATGCTGAATACAACAGGTGTAGACCTTACAGTGAAATGCTGAATACAACAGGTGTAGTAGACCTTACAGTGAAATGCTGAATACAATAGGTATTACAGTGAAATGCTTACTAGCCCCTAACCGACAGTGCAGTTTAAAAAAATACTGATAAGAATAACATATTTAAGTAACAAGTAATTAAAGAGGAGCAGTAAAAAATAGCAATATATACAGGGGGGAGTGGAGGCTATATACAGGGTATTACGGTACAGAGTCAATGTGGAGGCTATATACAGGGTATTACGGTACAGAGTCAATGTGGAGGCTATATACAGGGTATTACGGTACAGAGTCAATGTGGAGGCTATATACATGGTATTACGGTACAGAGTCAATGTGGAGGCTATATACAGGGTATTACGGTACAGAGTCAATGTGGAGGCTATATACAGGGTATTACGGTACAGAGTCAATGTGGAGGCTATATACAGGGTATTACGGTACAGAGTCAATGTGGAGGCTATATACAGGGTATTACGGTACAGAGTCAATGTGGAGGCTATATACAGGGTATTACGGTACAGAGTCAATGTGGAGGCTATATACAGGGTATTACGGTACAGAGTCTATGTGGAGGCTATATACAGGGTATTACGGTACAGAGTCAATGTGGAGGCTATATACAGGGGTGTGTGGAAGCTAATTACAGTGTATTACGGTACAGAGTCAATGTGGAGGCTATATACAGGGGGTACCGGTACAGAGTCAATGTGGAGGCTATATACAGGGGATACCGGTACAGAGTCAATGTGGAGGCTATATACAGGGTATTACGGTACAGAGTCAATGTGGAGGCTATATACAGGGTGTACCGGTACAGAGTCAATGCGGAGGCTATATACAGGGGATACCGGTACAGAGTCAATGTGGAGGCTATATACAGGGTATTACGGTACAGAGTCAATGTGGAGGCTATATACAGGGGATACCAGTACAGAGTCAATGTGGAGGCTATATACAGGGTATTACAGTACAGAGTCAATGTGGAGGCCATATACAGGGGGTACCGGTACAGAGTCAATGTGGAGGCTATATACAGGGTATTACGGTACAGAGTCAATGTGGAGGCTATATACAGGGTATTACGGTACAGAGTCAATGTGGAGGCTATATACAGGGTATTACGGTACAGAGTCAATGTGGAGGCTATATACATGGTATTACGGTACAGAGTCAATGTGGAGGCTATATACAGGGTGTACCGGTACAGAGTCAATGTGGAGGCTATATACAGGGTGTTATGGTACAGAGTCAATGTGGAGGCTATATACAGGGTATTACGGTACAGAGTCAATGTGGAGGCTATATACAGGGTGTTACGGTACAGAGTCAATGTGGAGGCTATATACAGGGGGGTGTGGAGGCTATATACAGGGTGTTATGGTACAGAGTCAATGTGGAGGCTATATACAGGGTATTACGGTACAGAGTCAATGTGGAGGCTATATACAGGGTGTTACGGTACAGAGTCAATGTGGAGGCTATATACAGGGTATTACGGTACAGAGTCAATGTGGAGGCTATATACAGGGTGTTACGGTACAGAGTCAATGTGGAGGCTATATACAGGGTATTACGGTACAGAGTCAATGTGGAGGCTATATACAGGGAGGTGTGGAGGCTATATACAGGGTATTACGGTACAGAGTCAATGTGGAGGCTATATACAGGGTATTACGGTACAGAGTCAATGTGGAGGCTATATACAGGGGGGTGTGGAGGCTATATACAGGGTATTACGGTACAGAGTCAATGTGGAGGCTATATACAGGGTATTACGGTACAGAGTCAATGTGGAGGCTATATACAGGGTGTTATGGTACAGAGTCAATGTGGAGGCTATATTCAGGATATTACGGAACAGAGTCAATGTGGAGGCAATATACAGGGTGTTATGGTACAGAGTCAATGTGGAGGCTATATACTGGGTATTACTGTACAGAGTCAATGTGGAGGCTATATCCAGGGGGTACCGGTACAGAGTCTATGTGGAGGCTATATACAGGGTATTACGGTACAGAGTCAATGTGGAGGCTATATACAGGGGTGTGTGGAAGCTAATTACAGTGTATTACGGTACAGAGTCAATGTGGAGGCTATATACAGGGGGTACCGGTACAGAGTCAATGTGGAGGCTATATACAGGGGATACCGGTACAGAGTCAATGTGGAGGCTATATACAGGGTATTACGGTACAGAGTCAATGTGGAGGCTATATACAGGGGGTACTGGTACAGAGTCAATGTGGAGGCTATATACAGGGTGTACCGGTACAGAGTCAATGTGGAGGCTATATACAGGGTGTACCGGTACAGAGTCAATGCGGAGGCTATATACAGGGGATACCGGTACAGAGTCAATGTGGAGGCTATATACAGGGTATTACGGTACAGAGTCAATGTGGAGGCTATATACAGGGGATACCAGTACAGAGTCAATGTGGAGGCTATATACAGGGTATTACAGTACAGAGTCAATGTGGAGGCCATATACAGGGGGTACCGGTACAGAGTCAAAGTGGAGGCTATATACAGGGGGTGCCGGTACAGAGTCAATGTCCGGGGGGCACCGTTTAGTTGAGGTAGCATGTACATGTAGGTAGAGTTAATTAAAGTGACTTTGTATAGATGATAACAGAGAGTGGCAGTGGTGTAGGGTGGCAATGTGAATAGTCTGGGTAGCCATTTGACTAGATGTTCAGGAGTCTAATGGCTTGGGGGTAGAAGCTGTTAAGAAGCCTTTTGGACCTAGACTTGGTGTTCCGGTACCGCTTGCTGTGTGGTAGCAGAGAGAACAGTCTATGACTAGGGTGGCTGGAGTCTTTGACCATTTTTAGGGCCTTGGTTACGTCTTGGTTACGTTGAGGGATAGGTTGTTGTCCTGGCACTACACGGCCAGGCACTACACGGCCAGGTCTCTGACCTCCTCCCTACAGGCTCGTTGTTGTTGGTGATCAGGCCTACCACTGTTGTGTCATCTGCAAACTTAATGATGGTGTTGGAGTCGTACCTGGCCATGCAGTCATGAGTGAACAGGGACTACAGGATGTATAGCACTATTGGATGCTCCAGGGCTAATTTCACTAACATTTGCATTTTGACCTGTTTTTCTATATTTGGAAAATAAAACAACATTTATAAAGTACAAACATCTCTTATGTCACAGCACAGCAAATATTTCAGTTGTTTAAGCATATGTTGCAGAACAGTGATTACACATTTTTTTCCAGAAAAAAACGATCTTAAGAGGGTTAACCATCAGTGACGGAGTTGACAGATACTCAAAACAGACATTTTTGGTAAAAAAAACAAACATTTGTAAAATCTAGAAAATAATGAATCTAAAAATCGGCAATAAAAACAACCAGGTCTTTCAGCACTCTGACAGAGTTGATGTTTTACAGAGTTGACAACAATGTAACTTTTCTTCCTCATTCAACTGGTATAGACAGAAACAATGGTGTTTCATGACTCCAAATGAAATGTTCTGTTTGAATCTATCAGGCAGGTGTAGGTGACAGGTTGTAACCATGGGGATTCCAGTATTATTTGTTTATATCTATCAACAGTAGAGAACTTTCCAGACCCTGAATGGTCTTGTTGCTCTACATGTAATGAGGACATGAATAAGGGGTCCTTACGGTATAGGTGGCCCTATATTTAGATACATCTGATGGTTGATCAAATCTCCGGACACATCTTTCAGAAATCAACATTTGAACAAAATGTTATTTAAAGTCAGAGGGCTATTGCAAGAAACTACATACGATAATTTTTATTTTATTTTTTACAAACTATTTTGGAGCGTTTGAAATTGGGATCCTTTGCTCCGGGACATAGCGCCGACATGGAAATGAGTAATATTGAAAGTATTTAGAAAATTCCCCAAACAAATCTTTTCTCTTATAAAATTTGCCTGAATGTACATTTTAAGTTCAAGTAATGCATCAAAATCCATAAAAATAGATGTTCCTCCCGGACAAGGATTATCCCGACATTCCAGATTCCCTGAGCTAACTTCCTGCCAGTCTACACATTTTACCATGAGGCTGAGAGAAACATGTTCAAGCTGTTTTAAAGCTCATTTACTGTCATTCAAAACAAAAAAAATCATATGCTATTTGGGGGGCCCAATCTCCGGGTGGACCCCACAGGCCAGATCCTGCTCTGTCAGCCATCCATCCATCCAGACCTGCTGTAGAGCTTCTGATCCATACCACCCATATATTTATCATGAGGTCTACCACGGCAGAACTGGCTCAGGCCCTCAGCCTGCTGTAGAGATGGCTGGCTCTAGGTGACTGGCTGTTGGCTTCTGTAGGAGACTCTGTCAGTACGGCTGGCTGACCAGGCCTCTATTTTGGCAGCAGTGGGAGAGGTCTGTTGGCTGCTGTAGGAGACCGATGGAGCCAGAGGGGAGGATAGCAGGGCACTAGAGTTCTGTCTGGAGGAGGGAGGGAGGGAAGGGGGACTGGCCGGGGTTATCAGAGCAAGACACAATGTGACCCGTCTGGCTCTGGTCGTCTCTCGGTCAGTTACAGAAAGAGAGGCGAGAGAGAAATAATTAGTTTCATGAGGACATTTCTGTCTTGACCTATGAGGAAAATGTGCGTGTGTGTGGTTATCCCTGTTCATCATGTTGTATTCAGGATGTGGACAACGCAGCTCTGTCTCGTCTGGACCTGGAGAGGAAGGTGGAGTCGCTTCAGGAGGAGATCAACTTCCTGAAGAAACTACACGATGAGGTCAGAACACATACACATGCAAGGAAACATGCACAAAAACACACGCATGCACACGCACGCACACACACACACGGATGTAAACACACACACACAACAACACTGACACACCCACACTCTATCTCTCACACACCCTCCCCCTTCTTTTACCCCTGACGTCTAACCCCAGAGGGATATCCTACGAAGCATGCTAGATCTACTCAGGGTTTTCTAATGCTAACCAGCTTCAGTTAGCTTCACATTCCAGATCAGACTTTATCCGTACTACGACGGTGGAAATACGATGGTGGAAATTGCTCATCTGCAGCGGGTTTGTAATGTCGTACCTGGCTAGTTGAATGCTGAACACTTCATTGAGTCAATGCTGAAACATCAATCCATGTGCGAGTCAGTGCTAGGGCTGTTAGGATGACCGTATTAGCGCCACACCAGCGGTCACGAGTCATGACCGCAGTCAATTTCCACGTGACTGTTTAGTCACGGTAATTAGGCTTCTCCAATCTCTGATGCTGCCGATGATCATTAGTAGCTGATAGGAAAATTATGATTAAATGACTGAACAAATAATTTTAAATGGAACTGTAACTAAGTAAACTTATACTCTGTTTTATTATATCTGATTAACAAAATGAGTTCATAAGAAGGGATTGTGTGACACAGACAAGGAGTAATTAAACTTAACCTCTTGATTCTAGCCATCCTGGATCCGGGATCGTGAATACAGCCTCAAGCTCATTACCATAGCGCAACGTTAACTATTCATGAAAATCGCAAATGAAATGAAATAAATATATTTGCTCTCAAGCTTAGCCTTTTGTTAACAACACTGTCATCTCAGATTTTCAAAATATGCTTTAACCAAAGCTACACAAGCATTTGTGTAAGAGTATTGATAGCCTAGCATAGCATTAAGCCTAGCATTCAGCATGCAACATTTTCACAAAAACAAGAAAAGCATTCAAATAAAATAATTTACCTTTGAAGAACTTCGGATGTTTTCAATGAGGAGACTCTCAGTTAGCAAATGTTCAGTTTTTACAAAAATGTTATTTGTGTAGACAAATCGCTCCGTTTTCTTCATCACGTTTGGGTAAGAAAAATAGAAAATCAAGTCATTACAACGCAAACTTTTTTCCAAATTAACTCAATAATATCGACAGAAACATGGCAAACGTTGTTTAGAATCAATCCTCAAGGTGTTTTTCACATATCTATCGATGATAAATCATTCGTGGCAGTTTAGTTTCTCCTCTGAAGAAATGGAACGCGCATGGACCTAGAGATTACGCAATAATTTCGATGCAGGACACTGGGCGGACACCTGGTAAATGTAGTCTCTTATGGTCAATCTTCCAATGATATGCCTACAAATACGTCACAATGCTGCAGACACCTTGGGGAAATGACAGAAAGGGCAGGCTCATTCCTGGCGCATTCACAGCCATATAAGGAGACATTGGAACACAGCGCCTTCAGAATCTGGGGCATTTCCTGTATGAAATGTCATCTTGGTTTTGCCTGAAGCATTAGTTCTGGGGCACTCACAGATAATATCTTTGCAGTTTTGGAAACGACAAGAGTTTTTTCTTTCCAAAGCTGTCAATTACATGCATAGTCGAGCATCTTTTCGTGACAAAATATCTTGTTTAAAACGGGAACGTTTTTTATCCAAAAATTAAAAGAGCGCCCCCCTATCGCGAAGAAGTTAATGAACACCATTCCAACTAGGAAGAAAGAAATGGTTTGTGGATTAAGTAAACAGATAAGGTAGTTAACCTATGGTTGAACCGACGAAACTGAGCTCTGGGGTGTTTTAGATAAGGAAGTGAGTGCATTCCTAGGTTTTCTGTTAATTAGAACTGTCAGCTAAGTGAGTGATTGATAATGTTGAGGGGTCAAAAGTTAATTCAATTATGTTGTGTGACCTGGGAGTGTGTTAGTAAGTTAGAATGAACTTTTAACCTCACTTTGTCCCGGTCGAGAGGAGGGGATTCTGTTAAGCAATGAAATGACGTCATGTTATATATATAAACTGTTGCTCGTGGTAACGTGGCAGCGCACTCCGAGAATAAATTATCTTACCTATTATTGATAAGGCTGGTCTCCGTCTATTTTATGCAAACAAGAATCTTACAAATTCTCATAAAATAGATTAAGGGAATTCAATTAATGAATACATATTGGTATAATTAAATTACAGTTACAGTAGCCTACCACACTTGCTGCCTGCCTGGTACTCATCACTCTATTGTCCCTCTAATCACTCTGACATCAGTGCAAACGTAATATAAAATCTAATCAAACATTTCATGAGAGCCCATGAGCTCATTTTGCTCAACATTTCTATAAGCTATACAATTGTGTGAGAAAACAGAGTGATGGCCTCTATTAAAAAGAGGAGGATCCCATCAGCCTTCTATAGGCCCGGCCTACTTGATTTATTTCTCAACTTTCCTAATAATGCCGTCTTTAGTGTGCTCATCAAAATACATGTTATTATGTCATACAAACGTTTCACAATTCCAGAAGTTTCAAATGCATTCTGTCTTTACTAAATAATGTGGTAGGTATTTTAATATTAACATTTTTTACACACATTTGATTCGTCAAATATTTCATTACTCATCTTCCTCAAATCAAGGGGATGATGATGCAATATTTGCAAGAGGGAGGGAATCTGATTTCATTGGTCTTAACTCGTGGCTCAGTCATTTCATTCAGGGTCAGTGAGGTTAGCTGTGAGTTAGCCTGCCCCGGAGCAGGTTAGTTCTGAAGGATTCGTTGCCATAGAAATGTACCTGGCTTAAAGCTGGGCCACATTCGTACGACTTGCTATCCCGAGATGAACTCAGAGTTGACAAAAGTTACCTCGCTAACTCTTCAAACCTAATTCATAGGATCTCTCTGACCCCTGTTTGTAGGAGCTGCAGTCTCAGGTACTGACCCCTCTCTGACCTCTAACCCCTGTTTGTATGAGCTACAGTCTCAGGTGCTGACCCCTCTCTGACCTCTGACTCCTGTCTGTAGGAGCTGTTGGAGCTGCAGTCTCAGGTGCAGGTGTCGCAGCAGGTGCAGATGGACATTGATGTGGTGAAGCCAGACCTGACGGGCGCTCTCAGGGACGTCCGCTCTCAGTACGAGAACCTGGCCTCCAAGAACATGCAGGAGTCCGACGACTGGTACAAGTCTAAGGTAGGCTGTTCCCTATACTCTACAGCCTACCCCCTATACCCTATACCCTACAGGAGTCAGACGACTGGTACAAGTCTAAGGTAGGCTGTTCCCTATACCCTACACCCTACCCCCTATACCCTATACCCTACAGGAGTCAGACGACTGGTACAAGTCTAAGGTAGGCTGTTCCCTATACTCTACAGCCTACCCCCTATACCCTAGAGGAGTCTGTAGACTGGTACAAGTCTAAGGTAGGCTGTTCCCTATACTCTACAGCCTACCCCCTATACCCTACACCCTACCCCCTATACCCTAGAGGAGTCTGTAGACTAGTACAAGTCTAAGGTAGGCTGTTCCCTATACTCTACAGCCTACCCCATATACCCTACACCCTACAGGAGTCAGACGACTGGTACAAGTCTAAGGTAGGCTGTTCCCTATACTCTACAGCCTACCCCCTATACCCTACACCCTACAGGAGTCAGACGACTGGTACAAGTCTAAGGTAGGCTGTTCCCTATACTCTACTGCCTACCCCATATACCCTACACCCTACCCCCTATACCCTACACCCTACACCCAACCCCCTATAACCTGTACCCTACAGGAGTCAGACGACTGGTACAAGTCTAAGGTAGGATGTTCCCTATACTCTACAGCCTACCCCCTATACCCTAGAGGAGTCTGTAGACTGGTACAAGTCTAAGGTAGGCTGTTCCCTATACTCTACAGCCTACCCCCTATACCCTATACCCTACGCCCTATACCCTACAGTCTACCCCCTATACCCTACACCCTACCCCCTATACCCTACAGGAGTCAGACGACTGGTACAAGTCTAAGGTAGGATGTTCCCTATACTCTACAGCCTACCCCCTATACCCTACACCCTACCCCCTATACCCTACACCCTACCCCCTATACCCTACAGGAGTCAGACGACTGGTACAAGTCTAAGGTAGGATGTTCCCTATACTCTACAGCCTACCCCCTATACCCTAGAGGAGTCTGTAGACTGGTACAAGTCTAAGGTAGGCTGTTCCCTATACCCTACACCCTGCCCCCTATACCCTAGAGGAGTCTGTAGACTGGTACAAGTCTAAGGTAGGCTGCACCTTATATCCTTTACCCTATATCCTACAGCAGTAGTCCCCTAACCCATTTTAATCAATTTCATGTGTAGGTGCACTTGATTCAGCAGCCCTAGTGCCGGGAAAACAAAGTGTTCCCATTTTGAATAATTTCATGTGTCTGGATGTAGAACTCCGACCTACCCGGCAGGCCCAGAGAGCAAATCAAGTGCACCTATAGGCCTAGCGCTGGCCAATTAGATCAGATCAAGTGTCTGCAATTTCCACGCTCCATAGACTGAAAAAGAAGCCTTGAACACACAGCAAAGTTGATACTGAGAGATTTCAAAACATTTAAAACTATGACTAGAGAGAGACTTAACGAATACCGCACAGAGCTGCTGTTTATATGACTTCATGTTTAAGTTCTTACTCAGCACTGTCAACACTTTGTATTCAACACTTCTATAAGCCAACAATGTGCGTTCTCCCTACTACTGGCTGCTTGTCTATCTTTACATCAAGGAATATTCCACTTTAACTGGACATCGGATTAACAACATGATATGGTGAATGAGTCAGAAATAATGCAGTGTGACCTTTTTCAGCAGAGGGAAGGGAGAGCGGCGGGACTGGGAGTCGGGTGAAGTGGCCTCACCCCTGTTCCCTCCCCTCTGACTGACCAGATGCATCCCTGTTCCCTCCCCTCTGACTGACCAGATGCACCCCTGTTCCCTCCCTCCCCTCTGACTGACCAGATGCACCCCTTTTCCCTCCCTCCCCTCTGACTGACCAGATGCACCCCTGTTCCCTCCCTCCCCTCTGACTGACCAGATGCACCCCTGTTCCCTCCCTCCCCTCTGACTGACCAGATGCACCCCTGTTCCCTCTCTCCTCTGACTGACCAGATGCATCCCTGTTCCCTCCCCTCTGACTGACCAGATGCACCCCTGTTCCCTCCCTCCTCTGACTGACCAGATGCACCCCTGTTCCCTGCCCTCTGACTGACCAGATGCACCCCTGTACCCTCCCTCCCTCCTCTGACTGACCGGATGCACCCCTGTTCCCTCCCCTCTGACTGGCCAGATGCACCCCTGTCCTTGATCTTTTTGGCCTTCCTGTGACATCGGGTGATGTAGGTGTCCTGGAGGGCAGGTAGTTTGTCTCCAATGATGCATTGTGCAGACCTCACTACCCTCTGGAGAGCCCTGCGGCTCTGGGCGGTGCAGTTGCCGTACTAGGCGGTGATACAGCCCAACCTGGATGCTCTCAATTGTGCATCTGTTAAAGTTTGAGGGTTTTAGGTGCCAAGACAAATTTCTTCAGCCTCCTGAGGTTGAAGAGGCGCTGTTGCGCCTTCTTCACCACGCTGTCTGTGTGGGTAAACCATTTCAGATCTTCAGTGATGTGTACGGCGAGAAACTTTCATCTTTTCACTTTCTCCACTTTCTCCACTCTCTCTCCTGTACAGTGTTAACAGACATGCATATTGACAGTCTCAGGTCTCTCTCTCCTGTACAGTGTTAACAGACATGCATATTGACAGTCTCAGGTCTCTCTCTCCTGTACAGTGTTAACAGACATGCATATTGACAGTCTCAGGTCTATCTCTCCTGTACAGTGTTAACAGACATGCATATTGACAGTCTCAGGTCTCTCTCTCCTGTACAGTGTTAACAGACATGCATATTGACAGTCTCAGGTCTATCTCTCCTGTACAGTGTTAACAGACATGCATATTGACAGTCTCAGGTCTATCTCTCCTGTACAGTGTTAACAGACATGCATATTGACAGTCTCAGGTCTATCTCTCCTGTCTGCAGTTTGCTGACCTGACTGATTCTGCAGCCCGTAACAACGAGTCTCTACGGATTGCTAAGCAGGAGGCTAATGACTACAGACGCCAGGTGCAGGCACTCACCTGTGAGATCGATGCCCTGAAGGGAAGCGTGAGTACAGCACCTGTCACACTAAGAGGAATCTGTCTAGTGAGTCAGCATTTTCTGTTCGAGTGATGGCACTCGCTTGCTCTCCCTCTACCTGCTCTTTATCTCCCCTCCCTCCCTCCCTCCCTCGCTCCCTCCCTCCCTCCCTCTCTCCCTCTCTCCCTCTCTCTCCCTCTCTCTCTCCCCTCTGCTCTCTCTCCTCCCTCTCTCTCCCCTCTGCTCTCTCCTCCCTCTCTCTCCCCTCTGCTCTCTCCCCTCTGCTCTCTCACCCTCTCTCTCCCCTCTGCTCTCTCACCCTCTCTCTCCCCTCTGCTCTCTCTCCCTCTCTCTCCCTTCTGCTCTCTCTCCTCTGTCTCTCTCCCCTCTGCTCTCTCTCCTCCCTCTGCTCTCTCCTCCCTCTCTCTCCCCTCTGCTCTCTCTCCTCCCTCTCTCTCCCCTCTGCTCTCTCTCCTCCCTCTCTCTATCCCCTCTGCTCTCTCTCCTCCCTCTCTCTCCTCCCTCTGCTCTCTCTCCTCCCTCTGCTCTCTCCCCTCCCTCTCTCTCCCCTCTGCTCTCTCTCTCCCTCTGTCTATCCCCTCTGCTCTCTCTCCCCTCTCCTCCTCTCAGAATGAGTCTATGGAGCGGCAGATGAGGGAGATGGAGGAGAACTTCAGTATGGAGTCGTCTGGTTACCAGGACAACGTCAGTGGTCTGGAGGAGGACATTAGGAACATGAAGGATGAGATGGCCAGACACCTCAGAGAATACCAGGATCTCCTCAATGTCAAGATGGCCCTGGACATAGAGATAGCTACCTACAGGAAACTACTGGAGGGAGAGGAGAGCAGGTAAATGGCCCTGGACATAGAGATAGCTACCTACAGGAAACTACTGGAGGGAGAGGAGAGCAGGTAAATGGCCCTGGGCATAGAGATAGCTACCTACAGGAAACTACTGGAGGGAGAGGAGAGCAGGTAAATGGCCCTGGACATAGAGATAGCTACCTACAGGAAACTACTGGAGGGAGAGGAGAGCAGGTAAATGGCCCTGGACATAGAGATAGCTACCCACAGGAAACTACTGGAGGGAGAGGAGAGCAGGTAAATGGTCCTGGGCATAGAGATAGCTACCTACAGGAAACTACTGGAGGGAGAGGAGAGCAGGTAAATGGCCCTGGGCATAGAGATAGCTACCTACAGGAAACTACTGGAGGGAGAGGAGAGCAGGTAAATGGCCCTGGACATAGAGATAGCTACCTACAGGAAACTACTGGAGGGAGAGGAGAGCAGGTAAATGGCCCTGGGCATAGAGATAGCTACCTACAGGAAACTACAGGAGGGAGAGGAGAGCAGGTAAATGGCCCTGGACATAGAGATAGCTACCTACAGGAAACTACTGGAGGGAGAGGAGAGCAGGTAAATGGCCCTGGACATAGAGATAGCTACCCACAGGAAACTACTGGAGGGAGAGGAGAGCAGGTAAATGGCCCTGGGCATAGAGATAGCTACCTACAGGAAACTACTGGAGGGAGAGGAGAGCAGGTAAATGGCCCTGGGCATAGAGATAGCTACCTACAGGAAACTACTGGAGGGAGAGGAGAGCAGGTAAATGGCCCTGGACATAGAGATAGCTACCTACAGGAAACTACTGGAGGGAGAGGAGAGCAGGTAAATGGCCCTGGACATAGAGATAGCTACCTACAGGAAACTACTGGAGGGAGAGGAGAGCAGGTAAATGGCCCTGGACATAGAGATAGCTACCCACAGGAAACTACTGGAGGGAGAGGAGAGCAGGTAAATGGCCTTGGACATAGAGATAGCTACAGTACCTACAGGGAACTACTGATACTACTACTACTCTACTACTGATGATGATGATGGTGGTGATGATGATGATGAATGTGATGATGGTGATGGTGGTGGTGATGGTGGTGGTGATGGTGGTGATGAATGTGATGATGATGGTGGTGGTGATGACGATGGTGATGGTGGTGATGAATGTGATGAATGTGATGATGGTGGTGGTGATGATGATGATGGTGAAGACAGTAGTGGTGATGATGATGCTGTTGATGATGATGATCATGGTGATGATGATTATTGCGATGATGATGGTGATGATGATGAAGACAGTAGTGGTGGTGATGATGAAGACAGTAGTGGTGGTGATGATGATGGTGATTATGGTGATGATGGTGGTGGTGGTAGTGATTATCGGTGTGGTGGTGGTAGTGATTATGGTGGTGATGGTGGTGATGAAGACAGTGATGGTGATGATGATGAATGTGATGGTGATGATGATGAATGTGATGTTGGTGATGGTGGTGATGATGAATGTGATGGTGGTGATGATGGGGATGGCAATCATGATGGTGATGGTGATGAATGTGATGGTGGTGATGATGGTGGTGATGATGATGGTGATGGTGATGAATGTGGTGGTGGTGATGATGAGACGATGATGATGATGGTGATGACGATGAAGGACATTGAGACATTGCTCAGAGATGAGGAAAACAAAGAATACGGATTGACTCAAAGGTCCCTCTCATTTCAGAATCACCTCTCCATTGCCAAACTTCTCCTCCTTAAACCTGAGAGGTAGGTCCTGTTCTGTAGATACTCGCTCACCAATGATAGAAATCACTTCATAATATGCTGTATCAATTATAAACAATATGCTGTATCAATTATCAATAATATGCTGTAGAAAAACTCCTCTCTTCATTGTCATCTGTCGCTATAGAAACCATGATGGATTCCAGACCCATGGTTGAAACCACAATGTCCAAAAAGGTTCTGATCAAGACGATCGAGACCAGAGATGGACAGGTACGGTCAGCTTGTTATCCAGAGTGACGTAAAGCATCCATCTTCTGAAAGATTTTGGTACTGGTGCCCCGTGACACTCGAACCCACAACCACCTGAGACACACAGATTCCCTGTTCACTGGGTTGATTTGGTCTGTAAATCTGAGCTTCTACTGTATACATATTATCAGTTCAGACACACAGACCAGGGATGGACAATGGTCCAAACCACATCTCATAATCCATTCAAATGTTCTTGGAGTTTCTACCCTTGTAGGATGGCCAAGACTCGGGTGACTAAATCAATGGAGGCCAGATAATAGCATTGTGTCAGCTAGGCTGGATGCTGTGAGAGAATTAAGGCTAACTGACAGACATGAACAATATAAGCTGTATATAGATTTGAGACATGACATGTAGTATTTTCATATTTTAGTATACGCATTTCATATAAATTCCTGTTCTTTTTCAAAGAGTTATCAGAAAAACAAGCGTTTCTCTGTGACTCGTCAACGGTGCAGTGAGCAGAACCTTTTACGTGTAGTTCAGCTGTAGTCCAGTAATCTATCTTTTTACGACCCGCAGAAACAACTTTACAGTTGTGAACACCACATGTAAAATCATCAAAGTCGCTGCTAGAATGTGGCACTCTGTCAACAGAGCTTTAAAAAATACAAATATGAACAATTACAATTAAATCTGACTTTTGGGATTTAATCATCAAAGCACGTTACACGCAGAATGGTTGGACACCTTGAACAAGCCTATGTAGCCTACTTAGTATACCATTTAGCAGGCGCTTTTATCCAAGCCACTAAGAGTCACACATGCATACATATAAGGGAATTGAACCCAAGACCCTTGGTGCAATGCTCTGACTGAGCCACACAGGGTCCAGTTATGACCAGGTGTTAACTGTTTCCTCTCTGTCCCTCCCCAACAGGTGATCAATGAGTCCATGAACCATGACGACCCCATCGATGTCTTCAACTAGAGACCAGCCATCTACAACACAGAAAAACATAGATGATATTTGTATCTAGATTCTATTTCTATAACCCGCAGCCATAAACAATATATCTGTCTGTTATATATCTGGATTATGTTTCTGGACCATTCTCCCAGACAGGACTACCTACCCACGGTAAACACAACCAGACAGGACTACCTACCCACAGTAAACACCAGACAGGACTACCTAAACACAGTAAACACCAGACAGGACTACCTACCTACAGTAAACACCAGACAGGACTACCTACCCACAGTAAACACCCTGACAGGACCACCTACCCACAGTAAACACCAGACAGGACTACCTACCCACAGTAAACACCCATCCAAGCCTGCTTCAAGTGTCTTGTTACTGTGTGAGCCTGCTAGAATATTCCAACTGTTGTGAGCTAGACGTTAGGGCTGAGACTGTTATTCTAGGACATGTTTGCACTACTTCTAGGTGGTGGACAGGGAGAGAAGAGAGAGAGGGAATGGAGAGACTCTAGAGTCGACAGAAACATTACATTTGTCGTCACAGCAATATTTTGTTAACTCTGTAAAAAACAGTCAATGTTACCAGATACAATATAATTATTTGTCTGAATGAACCAGCTGGCCTGTCCTTCACGGCCTGTCCTTCACGGCCTGTCCTTCACGGCCTGTCTTTCACGGCCTGTCTTTCATGGCCTGTCCTTCACGACCGGTCCTACATCTGTCAGTCTAGCGGAAGAGCAACACAGTAAACACTGTTCATCTAAAGAACAATAAAACTGGTAGACAGACATCCTCGGTCTCAGAGAAGTTATTTGATGTACTAAATCCTCTTAATTTCCTTTGTGCCATAAGGCCACCATTTGCAGTTCTCTGAAACGTACAGTACCTCTACTGTTGAGCTGACCTAATTCATGCTGATTTCTCCTAAACAGTTTTATTTTGGTTCAACTTGTTACAGTACCTCTACTGTTGAGCTGACCTAATTCATGCTGATTACGCCTAAACAACTTGTTCCCCCTAATGGGAATGGAAATTCTACACTTCCAGGCACTTTTCGTGATGAGAGAGTGGAGGCCATGAAAGCAGAATTATAACACCAACGTTGTAACTATTATTGGGCTCAAACTACTGGGTCCTCTAAATAAATTTTCTTATTTTAACATTGTGATTATAATAGAGGAACTAAAACAGGAAATAGAGTTAGGAAGTGTGATGCATGTGATAAACAGGAAATAGAGTTAGGAAGTGTGATGTATGTGATAAACAGGAAATAGAGTTAAGAAGTGTGATGTATGTGATAAACAGGAAATAGAGTTAAGAAGTGTGTTGCATGTGATAAACAGGAAATAGAGTTAGGAAGTGTGTTGCATGTGATAAACAGGAAATAGAGTTAGGAAGTGTGATGTATGTGATGAACAGGAAATAGAGTTAGGAAGTGTGATGTATGTGATAAACAGGAAATAGAGTTAGGAAGTGTGTTGCATGTGATAAACAGGAAATAGAGTTAGGAAGTGTGATGTATGTGATAAACAGGAAATAGAGTTAGGAAGTGTGTTGCATGTGATAAACAGGAAATAGAGTTAGGAAGTGTGATGTATGTGATAAACAGGAAATAGAGTTAGGAAGTGTGTTGCATGTGATACTCAGGAAATAGAGTTAGGAAGTGTGATGCATGTGATAAACAGGAAATAGAGTTAGGAAGTGTGTTGCATGTGATAAACAGGAAATAGAGTTAGGAAGTGTGATGCATGTGATAAACAGGAAATAGAGTTAGGAAGTGTGATGTATGTGATAAACAGGAAATAGAGTTAAGAAGTGTGATGTATGTGATAAACAGGAAATAGAGTTAAGAAGTGTGTTGCATGTGATAAACAGGAAATAGAGTTAGGAAGTGTGTTGCATGTGATAAACAGGAAATAGAGTTAGGAAGTGTGATGTATGTGATGAACAGGAAATAGAGTTAGGAAGTGTGATGTATGTGATAAACAGGAAATAGAGTTAGGAAGTGTGTTGCATGTGATAAACAGGAAATATAGTTAGGAAGTGTGATGTATGTGATAAACAGGAAATAGAGTTAGGAAGTGTGATGTATGTGATAAACAGGAAATAGAGTTAGGAAGTGTGATGTATGTGATAAACAGGAAATAGAGTTAAGAAGTGTGATGTATGTGATAAACAGGAAATAGAGTTAGGAAGTGTGTTGCATGTGATAAACAGGAAATAGAGTTAGGAAGTGTGATGTATGTGATGAACAGGAAATAGAGTTAGGAAGTGTGATGTATGTGATAAACAGGAAATAGAGTTAGGAAGTGTGTTGCATGTGATAAACAGGAAATATAGTTAGGAAGTGTGATGTATGTGATAAACAGGAAATAGAGTTAGGAAGTGTGATGTATGTGATAAACAGGAAATAGAGTTAGGAAGTGTGATGTATGTGATAAACAGGAAATAGAGTTAAGAAGTGTGATGTATGTGATAAACAGGAAATAGAGTTAGGAAGTGTGTTGCATGTGATAAACAGGAAATAGAGTTAGGAAGTGTGATGTATGTGATAAACAGGAAATAGAGTTAGGAAGTGTGTTGTATGTGATAAACAGGAAATAGAGTTAGTAAGTGTGATGTATGTGATAAACAGGAAATAGAGTTAGGAAGTGTGTTGCATGTGATAAACAGGAAATAGAGTTAGGAAGTGTGTTGCATGTGATAAACAGGAAATAGAGTTAGGAAGTGTGATGTATGTGTTGAACAGGAAATAGAGTTAGGAAGTGTGTTGCATGTGATAAACAGGAAATAGAGTTAGGAAGTGTGATGTATGTGATAAACAGGAAATAGAGTTAGGAAGTGTGTTGCATGTGATACTCAGGAAATAGAGTTAGGAAGTGTGATGCATGTGATAAACAGGAAATAGAGTTAGGAAGTGTGTTGCATGTGATAAACAGGAAATAGAGTTAGGAAGTGTGATGCATGTGATAAACAGGAAATAGAGTTAGGAAGTGTGTTGCATGTGATAAACAGGAAATAGAGTTAGAAAGTGTGATGCATGTGATAAACAGGAAATAGAGTTAGGAAGTGTGTTGCGTGTGATAAACAGGAAATAGAGTTAGGAAGTGTGTTGCATGTGATAAAAACACAACAACAATGGGACAACCAGCTCATGATGATTACCCCTGCTGTCTCCATAACAACACTTATCTGATGAAAGTTGCCATGTCAGCTAGATATTAACAGGTCCAGAATCAGCCCTTATAGATTATCCTCATTCTAACTACGAGTAGGGTCAGAATGGCACCCTATTCCCTATATTAGTACACTACTTTTTTAACCAGGTTGGTTCCATTCACTCTTAAATAGGGGTTCCAAAGGGTTCTCCAGCTGTCCCAATTGGAGACAGAACCCTTTAAGGTTCTAGATAGCACCTTTTCTCTAAGAGTGTAGGGTGTAGGGTACACTTTATAGGGAATATGGTGGTATTACCTAGTCATACAGTTAAATTGTAGTGGTGAAGAGTTAAACTGGTCCTGGGTCAGTGGTGAAGGGTTAAACTGGTCCTGGGTCAGTGGTGAAGGGTTAAACTGGTGTGATAAATACCTGGATCAGGATAAACTGGTCCTGGGTGGTGAAGAGTTAAACTGGTCCTGGGTCAGTGGTGAAGGGTTAAACTGGTCCTGGGTCAGTGGTGAAGGGTTAAACTGGTCCTGGGTGGTGAAGAGTTAAACTGGTCCTGGGTCAGTGGTGAAGGGTTAAACTGGTCCTGGGTCAGTGGTGAAGGGTTAAACTGGTGTGATAAATACCTGGATCAGGATAAACTGGTCCTGGGTGGTGAAGAGTTAAACTGGTCCTGGGTCAGTGGTGAAGGGTTAAACTGGTCCTGGGTCAGTGGTGAAGGGTTAAACTGGTCCTGGGTGGTGAAGAGTTAAACTGGTCCTGGGTCAGTGGTGACCACTGTCCTGGGTCAGTGGTGAAGGGTTAAACTGGTCCTGGGTGGTGAAGAGTTAAACTGGTCCTGGGTCAGTGGTGAAGGGTTACACCTTACTGCTACGGGAGGTGGGCACAATCACATGTTGAACACAGCTCTCAGGTCTCCTCTCACTCACTTCTAGTGTTCTCCAGGCATCACCACAGCTGTAGAAACCCTCCAAGAAGAATGACTATAAGTGTGTCCCCTTTAAACCAGACAGAATAAACCTCAGTAGAGCTTTGCTGTATTTCTTATTGCCAACAGTGGTGACTGTCTACCTGATAGCCGACAGTAGCTGATTACTGCAACCAGGTGGTGATGCTGTGAACGACACACAGGGTGCTGCCCAGAGAGACACAGATGCCCCACTCAGCTGGATTATTTACACACCTCTTGTTCTAATGATGTGATATTGATGTACTTAAACGAGGCATAACTCATTAAGATCCTACTAAATTACAAGAGGGGGGGGGGGGGGGGTCATAAGCCCTAAAAGTTCCAGAATGGGTGAAAATGGCAGCCATCTTGGTCAGGGAGAAATCCAAAACAAATCCACTAATTGGAATTAATGGCAATAGAGGCATAGGTGATGCATTTTCTTATTTTACTTAATAAAAGTAGGGTATCAGAAATGTTTTAATAGAATTGTAGTCAACCTCAAATATTGTCATATAATTATAAATACAGTTTATACAGGGTTTATACCAACTGTCTATATAAATATCCCCTAAAATATATGTAAACATACCATGAATGTCTCATATTGAGTTTTCTTTGAAAGCGGTCTGTGCTATTATATGATACAATATCGGCACTTCCCAATGAGCAAAACCTGGTTGAAAAAACATGTTTTTTATGGTCTTATTCTGGTCGCAAACTGGTTGAAAAAACAAACATATGTTGACGTCTTTTCAGTGGCCAGAATATTACGCATTTTTCTGACCACCATACGACTAGCTGGTCCTAATTGTAAGCTCTGTCTGACCAGCTGGTCCTAATTGTGAGCTCTGTCTGACCAGCTGGTCCTAATTGTGAGCTCTGTCTGACCAGCTGGTCCTAATTGTGAGCTCTGTCTGACCAGCTGGTCCTAATTGTGAGCTCTGTCTGACCAGCTGGTCCTAATTGTGAGCTCTGTCTGACCAGCTGGTCATAATTGTGAGCTCTGTCTGACCAGCTGGTCATAATTGTGACCACTATATTATGTAGCCTACTGGTCATAGTTAAGACCTCATCATGGTAATGACCACATGTCTACAAATCAAATCAAATTTATTTGTCACATACACATGGTTAGCAGATGTTAATGCGAGTATAGCGAAATTCTTGTGCTTCTAGTTCCGACAATGCAGTAATAACCCATGAGTAATCTAACTAACAATTCCAAAACTACTACCTTATACACACAAGTGTAAAGGGATAAAGAATATGTACATAAAGATATATGAATGATTGATGGTACAGAGCGGCATAGGCAAGATGCAGTAGATAGTATCGAGTACAGTATATACATATGAGATGAGTATGTAAACAAAGTGGCATAGTTTAAAGTGGCTAGTGATACATGTATTACATAAAGATGCAGTAGATGATATAGAGTACAGTATATACGTATACATATGAGATGAATAATGTAGGGTATGTAAACATTATATTAAGTAGCATTGTTTAAAGTGGCTAGTGATATATTTTACATCAATTCCCATCAATTCCCATTATTAAAGTGGCTGGAGTTGAGTCAGTGTGTTGGCAGCAGCCACGCAATGTTAGTGGTGGCTGTTTAACAGTCTGATGGCCTTGAGATAGAAGCTGTTTTTCAGTCTCTCGGTCCCAGCTTTGATGCACCTGTACTGACCTCGCCTTCTGGACGATAGTGAACAAGCAGTGGCTCGGGTGGTTGTTGTCCTTGATGATCTTTATGGCCTTCCTGTGACATCGGGTGGTGTAGGTGTCCTGGAGGGCAGGTAGTTTGCCCCCGGTGATGCGTTGTGCAGACCTCACTACCCTCTGGAGAGCCTTACGGTTGTGGACGGAGCAGTTGCCGTACCAGGCGGTGATACAGCCCGACAGGATGCTCTCGATTGTGCATCTGTAGAAGTTTGTGAGTGCTTTTGGTGACAAGCCGAATTTCTTCAGGCTCCTGAGGTTGAAGAGGCGCTGCTGCGCCTTCTTCATGATGCTGTCTGTGTGGGTGGACCAATTCAGTTTGTCTGTGATGTGTACGCCGAGGAACTTAAAACGTACTACCCTCTCCACTACTGTCCCATCGATGTGGATAGGGGGGTGTTCCCTCTGCTGTTTCCTGAAGTCCACAATCATATCCTTAGTTTTGTTGACGTTGAGTGTGAGGTTATTTTCCTGACACCACACTCCGAGGGCCTTCACCTTCTCCCTGTAGGCCGTCTCGTCGTTGTTGGTAATCAAGCCTACCACTGTTGTGTCGTCCGCAAACTTGATGATTGAGTTGGAGGCGTGCGTGGCCACGCAGTCGTGGGTGAACAGGGAGTACAGGAGAGGGCTCAAAACGCACCCTTGTGGGGCCCCAGTGTTGAGGATCAGCGGGGTGGAGATGTTGTTACCTAACCTCACCACCTGGGGGCGGCCCGTCAGGAAGTCCAGTACCCAGTTGCACAGGGCGGGGTCGAGACCCAGGGTACTATGGGGTACTATGGTGTTAAATGCTGAGCTGTAGTCGATGAACAGCATTCTCACATAGGTATTCCTCTTGTCCAGATGGTTTAGTGCAGTGTGCAGTGTGGTTGAGATTGCATCGTCTGTGGACCTATTTGGGCGGTAAGCAAATTGGAGTGGGTCTAGGGTGTCAGGTAGGGTGGAGGTGACATGGTCCTTGACTAGTCTCTCAAAGCACTTCATGATGACGGAAGTGAGTGCTACGGGCCGGTAGTCGTTTAGCTCAGTTACCTTAGCTTTCTTGGGAACAGGAACAATGGTGGCCCTCTTGAAGCATGTGGGAACAGCAGACTGGGATAAGGATTGATTGAATATATCCGTAAACACACCAGCCAGCTGGGCTGTGCATGCTCTGAGGACACGGCTGGGGATGCCGTCTGGGCCTGCAGCCTTGCGAGGGTTAACACATTTAAATGTTTTACTCACCTCGGCTGCAGTGAAGGAGAGTCCGCATGTTTTGGTTGCGGGCCGTGTCAGTGGCACTGTATTGTCCTCAAAGCGAGCAAAGAAGTTGTTTAGTCTGTCTGGGAGCAAGACATCCTGGTCTGTGACTGGGCTGGTTTTCTTTTTGTAATCCGTGATTGACTGTAGACCCTGCCACATACCTCTTGTGTCTGAGCCGTTGAATTGTGATTCTACTTGTATTCGGTGTTTGTTTCCGGTCACCTTGCCCTGATTAAAAGCACTGATTCGCGCTTTCAGTTTCAGGCGAATGCTGCCATCAATCCACGGTTTCTGGTTTGGGAATGTTTTAATCATTGCTATGGGAACGACATCTTCAACGCACGTTCTAATGAACTCGCTCACCGAATCAGCGTATTCGTCAATGTTGTTGTCTGACGCAATACGAAACATATCCCAGTCCACGTGATGGAAGCAGTTTTGGAGTGTGGAATCAGATTGGTCGGACCAGCGTTGAACAGACGTCAGCGTGGGAGCTTCGTGTTTTGTATTAAGGATTAATCAGAGTGGTGTGATGGGGCAGTATTAATGATTAATCAGAGTGGTGTGATGGGGCAGTATTAATGATTAATCAGAGTGGTGTGATGGGGCAGTAATAATGATTAATCAGAGTGGTGTGATGGGGCAGTATTAATGATTAATCAGAGTGGTGTGATGGGGCAGTATTAATGATTAATCAGAGTGGTGTGATGGGGCAGAATTAATGATTAATCAGAGTGGTGTGATGGGGCAGCTAGCTAACAGCATTTCCATGGTACTAGTTGAAGACACTTTGTGGCAGTTGTAGCTTAGAGACATCTTCAAAAAAGAGCAATTTGTTCATATACTTTGCGTCTTTCACCACAGAGGTCAGGGGCATATTTTAGGACCTCCTGAGTTTTCATGACACTTACTGTGTAAACACAAAGAGAGAAGAAAATTGATTACCGATTGGCATAATGTGGGGATGCAGGACGCGACAGAACAGTAAGTCACAGTAAAACATGTTTAACTGTCAGAATCTAGTAAAAATGTCTGTGTCACATGTCTCAGCTGCTCACATTTACTGACCAACTACAATGGAGAACACACCAGTGGTAGCAAAGGCATGCTGGCTCCTCTGTCAAATCAAGTTATATCTACCGTAGCTTTGATTAGACTGACCATCATACTTTCAACATCTTAGCTAGCAAGCTAGACAAGCTGTCATCGTCACGAATCACGTCGACAATGAATCACAATGAATCACGTCATATGAAGAGGCTAGACGGAACACTGTCCTTCTCTCAGCACATATCAAAGCTGCAGGCTAAAGTAAAATTTAGACTTGGTTTCCTCTATTGTAATCGCTCCTCTTTCACCCCAGCTGCCAAACTAACCCTGATTAAGATGACCATCCTACCCATTCTGTAACGGCGTTCTTCGTTTGTTGAAAGAGAGTCGGACCGAAATGCAGCGTAGTGGTTAATCATGACTTTAATGAACAAAGTGACACATGAAATAACTATACAAATACGAAAACAACAAACGGAACGTGACACCTAATTACAGCCTATCTGGTGACACTACACAGAGACAGGAACAATCACCCACGAAATACAAAGCGAAACCCAGGCTACCTAAATACGGTTCCCAATCAGAGACAACGAGAATCACCTGACTCTGATTGAGAAACGCCTCAGGCAGCCAAACCTATGCAACACCCCTACTCAGCCGTAATCCCAATAATACAAAAACCCCAATACGAACCACAACATATAAACCCATGTCACACCCTGGCCTGACCAAACATATAACGAAAACACAAAATACAATGACCAAGGCGTGACACATTCTAGATTATGGAGACGTCATTTATAGATTGGTAGGTAAGGGTGCTCTCGAGCGGCGAGATGTTCTTTACCATTCGGCCATCAGATTTGCCACCAATGCTCCTTATAGGACACATCACTGCACTCTATACTCCTCTGGTCATCTCTGTATACCTGTCGCAAGACTCACTGGTTGATACTTATTTATAAAACCCTCTTAGACCTCACTCCCCCCTATCTGAGATATCTACTGCAGCCCTCATCCTCCACATACATCACCCATTCTGCCAGTCACATTCTGTTAAAGGTCCAGAAAGCACACACATCCCTGGTTCGCTCCTCTTTTCAGTTCGCTGCAGCTAGCGATTGGAACGAGCTGCAACAAACACTCAAACTGGACAGTTTTAGCTCAATCTCTTCATTCAAAGACTCAATTATGGACACCGATACTGACGGTTGTGGCTGCTTTGCGTGATATATTGTTGTCTCTACCTTCTTGCCCTTTGTGCTGTTGTTCGTGCCCAATAATGTTTGTACCATGTGTTGTGCTGCTACCATGTTGTGTTGCTGCCATATTGTAGTCATGTTGTGTTGCTACCATGTTGTGTTGTCATGTGATGCTACCATGCTGTGTTGTTGTCTTAGTTCTCTCTTTATGTAGTGTTGTGTTGTCTCTCTTGTTGTGATGTTTTCTTCTATACGTACAGTTGAAGTCGGTAGTTTAAATACACCTTAGCCAATTACATTTAAACTCAGTTTTTCACAATTCCTGACATTTAATCGTAGTAAAACGTCTCTGTCTTAGGTCAGTTATGAACACCACGTTATTTTAAGAATGTGAAATGTCCGAATAATAGTAGAGAGAATGATTTATTTCAGCTTTTATTTCTTTCATCACATTCCCAGTAGGTCAGAAGTTTACATACACTCAATTAGTATTTGGTAGCATTGCCTTTAAATTGTTTAACTTGGGTCAAACGTTTCTGGTAGCCTTCCACAAGCTTCCCACAATAAGTTGGGTGAATTTTGGCCATTCCTCCTGACAGAGCTGGTGTAACTGAGTCAGGTTTGCAGGCCTCCTTGCTTGCACACGCTTTTTCAGTTCTGCCCACAAATTTTCTATAGAATTGAGGTCAGGGCTTTGTGATGGCCACTCCAATACCTTAACTTTGTTGTCCTTGAGCCATTTTGCTACAACTTTGGAAGTATGCTTGGGGTCGTTGTCCATTTGGAAGACCCATTTGTGACCAAGCTTTAACTTCCTGAATGATGTCTTGAGATGCTGCTTCAATATATCCACATCATTTTCCGTCCTCATGGTGCCATCTATTTTGTGAAGTGCACCAGTCCCTCCTGCAGCAAAGCACCCCCACAACATGATGCTGCCACCCCCACAACATGATGCTGCCACCCCCACAACATGATGCTGCCACTGTATGCAGGTAAACATGACTAAATTAACTGAGCATGTATTTATTAACTGATCAAGATACAATATTGCAGTAAGACAACATATGAGATGTGGTAACATAGGCAACATTTAATTCTAAAGTCGGAGTGTATATTTTGTTTATTTATTTATTTTAAAATCTTTTTTTTTCATTTCTTTGCATACTTTCCGTTGAAGCTTGCATCTGTGCATGCTTCAAAATATGTACAAACAGAGCACCGTTTCACATATCCCTGTCATAGACTGTTCTCTCTACTACCGCATGGCGGTACTGGAGTGCCAAGTCTCGGAACAAAAGGCTTCCCAACAGTTTTTACCCCCAAGCCATAAGACTCCTGAACAGGTAATCAAATGGCTACGCATTGTGTGCCTACGTGTACAGTGGGGCAAAAAAGTATTTAGTCAGCCACCAATTGTGCAAGTTCTCCCACTTAAAAAGATGAGAGAGGCACTTCAACTATGACTGACAAAATGAGAAAAAAAATCCAGAAAATCACATTGTAGGATTTTTAATAAATTTATTTGCAAATTATGTTGGAAAATAAGTATTTGGTCAATAACAAAAGTTTATCTACCCTTATATACCCTTTGTTGGCAATGACAGAGGTCAAACGTTTTCTGTAAGTCTTCACAAGGTTTTCACATACTGTTGCTGGTATTTTGGCCCATTCTTCCGTGCAGTTCTCCTCTAGGAGGTTTTCAATCAAAATCTCACGATACATGGCCCCATTCATTCTTTCCTTTACACGGATCAGTCGTCCTGGTCCCTTTGCAGAAAAACAGCCCCAAAGCATGATGTTTCCACCCAATGCTTCACAGTAGGTATGGTGTTCTTTGGATGCAACTCAGCATTCTTTGTCCTCCAAACACGACGAGTTGAGTTTTTACCAAAAAGTTCTATTTTGGTTTCATCTGACCATATGACATTCTCCCAATCTTCTTCTGGATCATCCAAATGCTCTCTAGCAAACTTCAGACGGGCCTGGACATGTACTGGCTTAAGCAGGGGGACACGTCTGGCACTGCAGGATTTGAGTCCCTAGCGGCATAGTGTGTTACTGATGGTAGGCTTTGTTACTTTGGTCCCAGCTCTCTGCAGGTCATTCACTAGGTCCCCCCGTGTGGTTCTGGGATTTTTGCTCACCGGTCTTGTGATCATTTTGACCCCACGGGGTGAGATCTTGTGTGGAGCCCCAGATCGAGGGAGATTATCAGTGGTCTTGTATGTCTTCCATTTCCTAATAATTGCTCCCACAGTTGATTTCTTCAAACCAAGCTGCTTACCTATTGCAGATTCAGTCTTCCCAGCCTGCTTCAGGTCTACAATTTTGTTTCTGGTGTCCTTTGACAGCTCTTTGGTCTTGTCCATAGTGGAGTTTGGAGTGTGACTGTTTGAGGTTGTGGACAGGTGTCTTTTATACTGATAACAAGTTCAAACAGGTGCCATTAATACAGGTAATGAGTGGAGGACAGAGGAGCCTCTTAATTAAATAAGAAGTTACAGGTCTGTGAGAGCCAGAAATCTTGCTTGTTTGTAGTTTACCAAATACTTATTTTCCACCATAATTTGCAAATAAATTCATAAAAAATTCATTTTGTCTGTCATAGTTGAAGTGTACCTATGATGAATATTACAGGCCTCTCTCATCTTTTTAAGTGGGAGAACTTGCACAATTGGTGGCTGACTAAATACTTTTTTGCCCCACTGTATATGCATAGTCACTTTAACCATACCTACATGTACATACTACCTCAATAAGCCTGACTAACCGGTGTCTGTATGTAGCCCCACTGCTTTTATAGCCTCGCTACTGTATATAGCCTGTCTTTTTACTGTTGTTTTATTTCTTTACCTACCTATTGTTCACCTAATACATTTTTTGCACTATTGGTTAGAGCCTGTAAGTAAGCATTTCACTGTAAGGTCTACCTACACCTGTTGTATTCAGCATTTCACTGTAAGGTCTACCTACACCTGTTGTATTCAGCATTTCACTGTAAGGTCTACTACACCTGTTCTATTCAGCATTTCACTGTAACGTCTACACCTGTTGTATTCGGCGCAGGTGACAAATAAACTATGATTTGATTTGAACTCATACTCCACCCCTCCCATGCTCCAATTTGCCTGCATATCTTATGACAACACTGGCAAACCACGGTTGACCATCTCCCTGACCAACATGGCTGACCTTTATAACATCTTAAGAATTTTCACGTCCATCCAAGGATTACATTAACTATGATAAATATATACATTTAAAAAAACTGCTGAAAATGTTTAGTGTTTGATAGCTTTCTATTCCAGCTATTACAATGAGCAGTCCTTCCCATGCCACCTTCAATTGGATGGGTGCTGTAGAACGATGCCTACTGACCATTATAAATCCCCTCTAAGCCTTTATCTTTTGCTTTATCTTGGCCAGGTCGCAATTGTAAATGAGAACTTGTTCTCAACTTGCCTACCTGGTTAAATAAAGGTGTTCTCAACTGGCCTACCTGGTTAAATAAAGGTGTTCTCAACTGGCCTACCTGGTTAAATAAAGGTGTTCTCAACTAGCCCACCTGGTTAAATAAAGGTGTTCTCAACTAGCCTACCTGGTTAAATAAAGGTGAAATAAAATAAAATAAAAAATAAACTGCAGCAGAGCTGAAAATACATCAATCATTTTACCTTTATCTAACTAGGCTAGTCCGTTAAGAAGTCATTCTTATTTACAACCCCGGACAACACTGGGCCAATTGTGTGCCGCCCTACGGGACTCCCAATCACGGCCGGGTGTGATGCAGATGGATTAGAACCAGGGACTGCAGTGACGCCTCTTGCACTGAGATGCTGTGCCTTAGACCACTGTGACACTCAGGAGCCTGGGTGTTCCGGAGCGCTTGATATCCTGCGGTATTAATACATCCGACAAGCACCAGACTCATTACTGAGCTTGTTTTTGCAGGTCTTTGCCCTCGAGACTCCCTTGTGTTTGACATAGCAACTTTCTCCACCATGTGACGCCATCCCCTGGCGACAGACAGGATGCCTCTGAGAGAAGAGGAGGATGAGAGGAGGAAAGGCTTGCGGGAGGATGATGAGCCCAAACACTGTTCTGCTCCGCTGTTCTGGACAGGAAATATTTCATCTAATTTCACCCAGCATGAACTGGGCTGCTACAGTCTGCGGGGAAGGAGAGGAGGAAAACCGATGAACCAACTAATAATTTGAACGATGAAGAAGTTCCCTCAGCCTACTCCCCCCAGTGAGTTTTAGTAGCTGGAACCAGGCTGTTTCTCTGCAAACCTACTGGAAGACTTCACGGGGAATGTTTTTTAATATCCATATTATGCGTCCTTCACTGCACTTTAACTTTCTATAGACCTGCTGCTCTGATCACAAAAAATAAGTATTGAAGCCATGGGCTCTGTGACGTCTGCCTTGACCAGACGGACCAGACACGCATTGGTCAAAGTTGGTTCAGAACCCGAGCACGAGACTGACCGGAACCTCTCCGCCCCGAAGTCTGACCACGGGAGGAAGAGGAGCGTGCGCCTCAACGTCTCCTCCTCGAACCAGATCGGACGGCAGAGCACGAGACAGTCGCTGTCAGAGGAGCTGAACGCGCCAGATGCTGGTGGCGGAAGAGTGGGGACTTCACAGAGTGCTCTCGAGCCCCCTGGTAACGGGCTCAACGGTGAGTTTTCAGTTCAACTTTCTTTGATTTTAAATTACATTCAGTAACGGTGCGTGGGGTAAATCACTGGGGGAAACAAGCCATCATTTTTTCTACATATTACAACCTGTGTGTTGTGATAATTTCGTTGTTTGCTTCTATAGCCTGTTAATTCATATGCCTTGTAACCGTGACATATAGGCCCTAAGGCCGAAACAATAAGAAGACACAGTGGCAGAATAAATTCAACCAATTCACCAAACCGTAGAGCGAAATCTGTCTGGTGAAGCCAACAAATCATTTTTCTTATAACAACCAGTTACATGACCTACAGTGCGGTCAAGCAAGGTCATGTTTCCGGCATTTGGGGACAAAACAATTATTGATTTAGAACCACGGAGAGTTACTGCAAGTCACAAAGAAAACAGGAGCTGCCTCCACTATTCCAGCACCATTTACACTTCAACACTTCAACATCATCTAATACATCTGCTTAGTCTGATACAGTGACAACTGAAAGATACCAAAAACGATTTAGTCCAATCAAAGTAAGCTAAATATGATGTGGCTGTCCATGGTACTGATTTCTGTGTGTGTACATGAGCATAAAAAACACATTGACACATCCTACTTGTAGACACACCGATGCCATCTTCATCTTTCATGTTGTCTAAATAGTCTATGTCTCTGTCATACAGTACAACCTTTCAGTTTTGTTGTCATAAGCTACCTGGCTAAAATCCTTGCTCACTAACCTAACTTTCTTTCATGGAAAACAATTAGCCAGCTAGTTAACATAGCATACTACCTCCAGCTACATATTGAACTTCCATCCTCTCAAGCCAGAGGCACAATGTATGAATTAATGGTTGGATCAGAATCACCAGTATAATCATTGGCCAGTATGGAGAACATATGAATGACCTGTTGCACAACATTCTGCGCAGGTGTTTTTATTTTTTACCTTTATTTAACCAGGCAAGTCAGTTAAGAACAAATTCTTATTTTCAATGACGGCCTAGGAACAGTGGGTTAACTGCCTGTTCAGGGGCAGAACGACAGATTTGCACCTTGTCAGCTCGGGGGTTTGAACTTGCAACCTTCTGGTTGCTAGTCCACCACTCTAACCACTAGGCTACCCTGTAAGGCAAACAGGTTACCTGCTACCAACACCTGCACCGAACATTTTAGACAGGTAATTTATGACATATAGAGACAGAGGGGCGTGGTTTATGACAAAGTCAGACAGAGGGGCGTGTTTTATGACAGAGACAGACAGAGGGGTGTGGTTCATGACAAAGTCAGACAGAGGGGCGTGGTTTATGACAGAGTCAGACAGAGGGGTGTGGTTTATGACATACAGAGCCAGAGGGGCGTGGTTTATGACAGAGTCAGACAAAGGGGCGTGGTTTATGACATACAGAGACAGAGGGGTGTGGTTTATGACAGAGTCAGACAGAGGGGCGTGGTTTATGACATACAGAGACAGAGGGGCGTGGTTTATGACAGAGTCAGACAGAGGGGCGTGGTTTAAGATGCTTTCTCTGGAGAGACAGGTTCAGCCTCTTGGGAATTGAAGGAAAATTATGAAACAGAGAGAAGACAGATACATCATTTTATTTTTTATTTTTTTATTTTTTGGGGGGGGGAGCCTGGTTTCCTTTGGCTTCCATGAATACACGACACTGAGAGCATTTAAAACCAAGGACACACTTCAAGAAGACGATAAAAAGTTAAACTAGCTGCCGACTATTTGCGCTTGATAGATACAGATATAATATAATATGATCTCAGTCTGACAGATCTCTCATGTTGGACTCTCAGATCTCTCATGATGGACTCTCACATCTCTCATGTTGGACTCTCAGATCTCTCATGTTGGACTCTCAGATCTCTCTTGTTGGACTCTCAGTCTGACAGATCTCTCTTGTTGGACTCCCAGATCTCTCTTGTTGGACTCTCAGTCTAACAGATCTCTCATGTCCATTGGTCTGCTAATAAGTGATGACCTAATGGTTTCCTTTCAATCTGGCCCTGATGAGAAGAGAGAAAACTGATGTGGGAGGTTTTCTTCTGCACTGTTTAACCAGTAGACGTGGAGGATGGAGTGTTGCCTTGTTAATGTCCAAAAGCGTAATTCCAGTCACATGCTCCTTTTCCATTTCCCCTGAAAACCAGATGCATCCCTGCACTGTTCTCTGTATACTACAGACATAGAGACCCTGTATACTGTTGCTTGTCTGTGGAATAATGTTCATTGAATTCATCCACAACATGAATGGGCAGATAGAGTCCTTTGAAGATGGATATCAATGGTGCATGTCTGTCCAACTACCAAAGCCCCTGTTTGATGTGGCAGTATCTGGTCTGAAATAAACACAACTACCAAAGCCTCTGTTTGATGTGGCAGTATCTGGTCTGAAATAAACACAGTGTTTCAGAGATCACATTTCCATACAGTTGGTTGGTTCTCCTCAGTCTCCTGCTTTCTCTTTCTACATACCTCTGTCTCTCTCTACCTCCCTCCACGAGAGGGGAAGGGTTGTCCCTAGTTGGCTCCTAAAATACCCTCTGTTGTGTTGTAACGATGACTACGTGACGATGAGACAACCAAGTGAGTTTCCTCTCAACTTCCTGGGAACCTCTCACCTGTAGTCTCCCCCCCACCCCCCCGGGTCTCACCTCCACTCACAACGTTGACCTGAGGGAGGACATTCACAGAACCTCCTGTGAGTCTACATCACATGTCCATTAGGAGGAGAGCCATGACACAGTGACTCTAATGTTGTATACAACAACACAGTTAAAAGTCACACAATGTAGGATACAACCGGCCAGTCCTTCTCCTGGACGTACGCTGGGTGTTCAGGCTTCTGCCTAAACCACATGAGAGACAGCAGGAAAGACATGTTTTAATGAAAACATCAGTTGATCAGTGTCTTATGACAACAAACATTTGTGTCTTAATAAATCATTTCCAGTCCAGAATATTATTATTATGTGTGAAGTCCAGATGTAGTCATTTAAAGGACACTACAGGATTCTGTGTCTGGGAGGGGAAAGGACAGAACAGGGTATCAGTTGAGGTGGGTTGGTTTGAGGTGAGTTGGTTTGAGGTGGGGTGGTTTGAGTTGAGTTGGTTTGAGGTGGGTTGGTTTGAGGTGGTTTGGTATGATGTGGGTTGGTTTGAGGTGAGTTGGTTTGAGGTGGGGTGGTTTGAGGTGGGGTGGTTTGAGGTGAGTTGGTTTGAGTTGGTTTGGTTTGAGTTGGTTTGGTTTGATGTGGTTTGGTATAATGTGGGTTGGTTTGAGGTGGTTTGATTTGAGGTGAGTTGGTTTGAGGTGGGGTGGTTTGAGGTGGTTTGGTTTGAGGTGAGTTGGTTTGAGGTGAGTTGGTTTGAGGTGGTTTGGTTTTAGGTGGTTTGGTTTGAGGTGGGGTGGTTTGAGGTGGGGTGGTTTGAGGTGGTTTGGTATGATGTGGGTTTGTTTGAGGTGGTTTGGTTTGAGGTGAGTTGGTTTGAGGTGGGTTGGTTTGAGGTGAGTTGGTTTGAGGTGAGTTGGTTTGAGGTGGGGTGGTTTGAGGTGGTTTGGTATGATGTGGGTTGGTTTGAGTTGGTTTGGTTTGAGGTGAGTTGGTTTGAGGTGGGTTGGTTTGAGGTGGCATGGTTTGAAGTGTGTGTGTCTAGGAGATCAGTATCAGTGTCAATGTATAGTTTGAAGGTTAGCCACACGGAGTGAAACTAGCTGAAGAAAACCATTCTTAAACCTGTAGTGGTGAAGATATCCCTAACCTTTTAAACCTGTAGTGGTGAAGATATCCCTAACCCTTTAAACCTGTAGTGGTGAAAATATCCCTAACCCTTTAAACCTGTAGTGGTGAAGATATCCCTAACCCTTTAAACCTGTAGTGGTGAAGATATCCCTAACCCTTTAAACCTGTAGTGGTGAAGATATCCCTAACCCTTTAAACCTGTAGTGGTGAAGATATCCCTAACCCTTTAAACCTGTAGTGGTGAAGATATCCCTAACCCTTTAAACCTGTAGTGGTGAAGATATCCCTAACCCTTTAAACCTGTTGTCATGTCTTTGGCTATGCCGGATTAAGTGATAAGACATGCTATTCTATAAAATCCTTTCTCTGTAATTAATATTACCTGATTGAGCTAATCATGTAAATGTAATTAACTAGAACGTCGGGGCACCACAAAATAATATTTATAGAGCTGTTATCTTCCGATTAAACTCTTAGACACCTAGTAATATTTTACATCAATGGCAGTCAATATTAATTGTCACTTTATTTCAGTCTCATCTGAAAGTTGTAAATCTTCACGAACCCTGGCTAACAAGTTGAATCAGCAATACAAAATTGGGTTGAATTATTTATTTAGTTAATATCTAACTAATAACACAGAATTACATATACACAGAATGAATCATACCTTGATTACAAATTATATCATAAAGGAAAACATCCCTAGCAGATGGAACAGATATGACAGCTTGTTACACAAAAGAAAAGGGGCTGGGTTTGAGTGAAAGAGCGGGAAGACTGAGGAACAAAGGGCGAAGCTGTGCTATCGTAAATACAGTATCTTATGCATTCTAAATGACCGCCCATTTGGAAAAGGAAAATGCAATAAATATTTACTCTGAGCTGCGCTTCGGTAGGTTGGTGGTAGATGGAAGGCCGTGTTGCCCAACAGAGTCCTTTGTCCTTTGAAGAATCTCTCTGCTGGTAAACTGGATACGTTGTAGTAACGTCGTTGTGTGGTAGACGGAATACTCTGTCTGTTCTTTCCTAGCCCACGTTTGCAGCTGCTGTTGCTAACTCAACGGCTAGGAGGTATCACTTCTGTAGTGAATAAGAGTTCAAAGTTCATACCATTCGCAACCAAGCAACACGCTGAAGTTGGCTTAGTTCTGTAGTTGACATGTTAATCCTTTTAACGAATGGACCGTTGTCCTCACATCCTCGGAACAGGAGGTTACATTTTCGTCAAGGCTTTATAAAGGGGAGCAAGAAGGGTGTGTTTGAAAAGTTGTATAACCCATGTCTCTTCACAGGGGCGGGCCACTGATTGAGCCCTAACCTTATGAAAACCCAAATCTCTCATTTGGAAGCTAAAATTACATTTAATCTTTTCACCAATAATTTTATATTCAAACATTTATATTGAACAACAATTCCATGTGAATCCGATAACTACAATGTGCAGACTTTCCACTGTAGAGTTTATGTCATTGATGAGAATGTCTCAGATGACAACTGAACTGACATCATATTCATTAAGTACCACCGCATATGTTCAATTGGTCGGATTACCAGAATATACAGTGGGGCAAAAAAGTATTTAGTCATTCACCAATTGTGCAAGTTCTCCCACTTAAAAAGATGAGAGAGGCCTGTAATTTTCATCATAGGTACACTTCAACTATGACAGACAAAACGAGAAGAAAAAAATCCAGAAAATCACATTGTAGGATTTTGAATGAATTTATTAGCAAATTATGGTGGAAAATAAGTATTTGGTCAATTTTCAGTTTATCTCAATACTTTGTTATATACCCTTTGTTGGCAATGACAGAGGTCAAACGTTTTCTGTAAGTCTTCACAAGGTTTTCACACACTGTTGCTGGTATTTTGGCCCATTCCCCCATGCAGATCTCCTCTAGACCTATTTTATGTACTCAAAGATCCATTATTAGCTTGTTTTAACTATACAACAAGGCTGTCCATTGTCTCTATTTGTTATGGTCATTGAAATGCTATTAAAAACAGATCCAACAATAACATCGTGACGGACGTCAGTGGAAGAAGGTGAGGACCAAAGCGCGGCGTGGTGCTTGTTCATGTTATTTATTTAAACCTCTGGTTGAGAATCAAACCAGGCCAAACACAGAAATACCAAATCATAGAAAAAAGAACATAGACTGCCCACCCAACTCACGCCCTGACCATACTAAAACAAAGACATCACAAAGGAACTAAGGTCAGAACATGACACGTGGTTAGAAGTCAAGGGGTGAAAAACAAAAGTATCAATGTATGCCAATGACTCAAGTTTTATCTTAAGTCCACAATCTGGATCCCTGCACAGTCTCATTAACTTCTTGGATATAGGGGGTGCTCTTTTAATTTATGGATAAAAAAATGTTCCCATTTTAAACAAGATATTTTGTCACGAAAAGATGCTCGACTATGCATATAATAGCTTTGGAAAGAAAACACTATGACGTTTCCAAAACTGCAAAGATATTATCTGTGAGTGCCACAGAACTGATGCTACAGGCGAAACCAAGATGAAACTTCAAACAGGAAATGAGCAAAATTTTTGAGGCAATGTTTTCCATTGTCTCCTTATATGGCTGTGAATGCGCCCTGAACGAGCCTACACGTTCTGCCGTTTCCCCAAGGTGTCTGCAGCATTGTGACGTGTTTGTAGGCATATCATTGGAAGATTGGCCATAAGAGACTACATTTACCAGGTGTCCGCCCGGTGTCCTTTGTCGAAATTGGTGCGTAATCTTCAGCTGCACGCATTCAGCCATGTGATTCAGAGGAGAGAGGAGACTTCCACGAACGATATATCATCGAAGAGATATGTGAAAAACACCTTGAGGATTGATTCTAAACAACGTTTACCATGTTTCAGTCGATATTATGGAGTTAATTTGGAAAAAAGTTTGGCGTTTTGATGACTGAATTTTCGTTTTTTTTTGGTAGCCAAACGTGACGAACAAAACGGAGCGATTTCTCCTACACAAAGAATCTTTCAGGAAAAACGGAACATTTGCTATCTAACTGAGAGTCTCCTCATTGAAAACATCCGAAGTTCTTCAAAGGTAAATTATTTTATTTGAATGCTTTTCTTGTTTTTGTGAAAATGTTGCCCGCTGAATGCTAACGCTAAATGCTACGCTAGCTATCAATACTGTTACACAAATGCTTGTTTTGCTATGGTTGAAAAGCATATTTTGAAAATCTGAGATGACATTGTTGTTAACAAAAGGCTAAGCTTGAGAGCTAGCATATTTATTTCATTTCATTTGCGATTTTCATGAATAGTTAACGTTGCGTTATGGTAATGAGCTTGAGGCTGTATTCACGATCCCGGATCCGGGATGGCTAAAAGCATGTCCAAAGTAAACGGCCTGCTACTCAGACCCAGAAGCTAAGATATGCATATTATTAGTAGATTTGGATAGAAAACACTATGAAGTTTCTACAACTGTTTGAACAATGTATGTGAGTATAACAGAACTTATTTGGCAGGCAAAACGTTTTTGAGGTCACTCTCTTTTCAATGAGGTTTCATTGGAAATCCAGATTTCTACTCAACTTTCCTGCAAGTTTCTATCACTTCCACTGGATGTCAACAGTCTTTAGAACATGGTTGAGGTTTTTCCTTTGAGAAATGAAGAAGTAACACTGTTCAGAATGAGGGTAGAGGGAAGTGTACTCTTTGTTAGAGGCGTGTGACCTGAAAGCTAGCTCCACTTTGTTTTCCTCCGGTATTGAATGCAGTACATCCCGTCTTCAATTGTATCGATTATTTACGTTAAAAAAATACCTAAAGTTGTATTACAAAAGTAGTTTGAAATGTTTGGACAAAGCTTACAGGTAACTTTAGAGATATTTTGTAGTCATGTTGCGCAAGTTGGAACCAGTGTTTTTCTGGATCAAACATGCCAAATAAATGGACATTTTGTATATATATCGACGGAATAAATCAAACAAAAGGACCATTTGTGATGTTTATGGGACATATTGGCGTGCCAACAGAAGAAGCTCATCAAAGGTAAGGCATGAATTATGTTTTTATTTCTGCGTTTTGTGTCGCGCCTGGAGGGTTGAAATATGATGGTCTGTGTTTGTTTACTGGGGTGCTATCCTCACATAATAGCATCGTTTGCTTTCGCCGTAGAGCATTTTTTAAATCTGACACGTTGGCTGGATTCACAACAAGTGTAGCTTTAATTTGGTATATTGAATGTGTGATTTCATAACAGTTACATTTTTATAGTAATTTATTTGAATTTGGTGCTCTGCATTTTCACTGGATGTTGGCCAGTTGAGATGCTACCGTCTCACATATCCCAGAGAGGTTAAACAAGCCATACAAGCTGGTTACAATTTCAATTTTAGCCTCCAGAAAAGATAGAACAAATATTACAACAAATATTATGGTTAAACTCAAATATACTTTTTTAAATTTATTTTTAAATTTGAATTGTATTATATTTCTTAATGATATTATAAATAGAAACGGTGGAGTTATGTCACATATGCAGCTATCGAAAATATATGGGAATGTCTGCTCAATCAAAGTTACAACCAACTGATTGCAGCATTACCACAAAAATGGAGGAAGCAAGTGGAAGAGGGGGAACTTGTTTGTCTGCCCATTTATTAAAGATACAAATTGGCTGAAAGTATTGATGTAATTAGAAAAATATACCAATTTAGTTTGAGGACAAAAAGGACAAAAATGTTGCCAGCTGCTCCATACAGGTTGCATAATAAATGGGATTTCCGATGTACCGATTCCATGGCACATGGTTTATGAACTGATACAAACAACTACACTTGATTCAACAGAATCACTAGATCATTTATTCCGGCATTGTCAATATGTAGCTTGTTTCTGGTCACAGGTTCAGGAATGGCACATTTTAAAAAAAGAATGCACAACTTGTTGTGTACCTTGACACAAATTGGGTATGGCAGCCGAAAACCTAACAGAGTTCCACTTCTTTCAGCAAAAAACAAGAGACTGTGGTTGCAGTGGGCTAAGGAGCGAAAACACTGGACACAGGAGAATTGGAAAAACATTGCCTGGTCTGATGAATCGCAGTTCCTGATAGATGGAACAAGCTATTTGGAGTAGAGATCCACTACAGGCCAACTTTACACAACTGTTGGAAGCATTGGAGTCAACATGGGCCAGCATCCTTGTGGAACTCTTTGACACCTTGAGACCATTCCTGACTAACTGTACTGAAGGCAAAAGGGTTAGGGTTAGACCATTCCTGACTAACTGTTCTGAAGGCAAAAGGGTTAGGGTTAGGGTTAGGGTTAGGGTTAGGGTTAGGGTTAGACCATTCCTGACTAACTGTTCTGAAGGCAAAAGTGGGTGCAACTCAATATTAGAAAGATGTTCATAATGTTTTGTAAACTCAGTGTTACACATCAATTACGCAATACATAAAATGCAATCACAAAACACAAAAAGCAAAACACAATTATATGAGTCAAACACATTCATCGGTAAAAAGGCCCTCTACTATCCGCCTGCCTTAGAGGCACCAACTCCACCAACTGTTATGCGTTTTGGTGATACAAAAAAGACTAAAGGCACAAAAAAAATCAACGCAGATTTACCTAAATCTTGGTTACTTACCGATCATGTACCAAATTGTTGAATCTGACAGTGTCACCTAAACCCCACAGGTTCCAAGCCCCAGGGTGCAATGTGGTCGGCCCCTGCAGCAGGGATTGGCGTGAGAGACGAAGAGACGAAGGTTCTATTTGACCCTCGTAGCCCCGAGGAGGTCCTGGCTGATGAACTTCCTGCTTCTAACGGGCCAGAAGCCACAGAGAAGACTGCTATCAGGTCAGCCTACCAGCCATCAGGTCTGGTGTTATATAGACTACAGAGAAGACTGCTGTCAGGTCTGGTGTTATATAGACTACAGAGAAGGGTGCTGTCAGGTCTGGTGTTATATAGACTACAGAGAAGATTGCTATCAGGTCTGGTGTTATATGGACTATATAGACTACAGAGAAGACTGCTGTCAGGTCTGGTGTTATATAGATTACAGAGAAGACTGCTGTCAGGTCTGGTGTTATATAGACTACAGAGAAGACTGCTGTCAGGTCTGGTGCTATATAGACTACAGAGAAGGCTGCTGTCAGGTCTGGTGTTATATAGGTTACAGAGAAGACTGCTATCAGGTCTGGTGTTATATGGACTATATAGACTACAGAGAAGACTGCTGTCAGGTCTGGTGTTATATAGATTACAGAGAAGACTGCTGTCAGGTCTGGTGTTATATAGACTACAGAGAAGACTGCTGTCAGGTCTGGTGTTATATGGACTATATAGACTACAGAGAAGACTGCTGTCAGGTCTGGTGTTATATAGACTACAGAGAAGACTGCTATCAGGTCTGGTATTATATAGACTACAGAGAAGACTGCTGTCAGGTCTGGAGTTATATGGACTATATAGACTACAGAGAAGACCACTATCAGGTCTGGTGTTATATGGACTACAGAGAAGACTGCTATCAGGTCTGGTGTTATATGGACTATATAGACTACAGAGAAGACTGCTATCAGGTCTGGTGTTATATGGACTATATAGACTACAGAGAAGACTGCTGTCAGGTCTGGTGTTATATAGACTACAGAGAAGACTGCTATCAGGTCTGGTATTATATAGACTACAGAGAAGACTGCTGTCAGGTCTGGAGTTATATGGACTATATAGACTACAGAGAAGACCACTATCAGGTCTGGTGTTATATGGACTACAGAGAAGACTGCTGTCAGGTCTGGTGTTATATGGACTATATAGACTACAGAGAAGACTGCTGTAAGGTCTGGTGTTATATAGACTACAGAGAAGACTGCTGTCAGGTCTGGTGTTATATGGACTATATAGACTACAGAGAAGACCACTATCAGGTCTGGTGTTATATAGACTACAGAGAAGACTGCTGTCAGGTCTGGTGTTATATGGACTATATAGACTACAGAGAAGACCACTATCAGGTCTGGTGTTATATGGACTACAGAGAAGACTGCTGTCAGGTCTGGTGTTATATGGACTATATAGACTACAGAGAAGACTGCTATCAGGTCTGGTGTTATATAGACTACAGAGAAGACTGCTGTCAGGTCTGGTGTTATATGGACTATATAGACTACAGAGAAGACTGCTGTCAGGTCTGGTGTTATATGGACTATATAGACTACAGAGAAGACTGCTATCAGGTCTGGTGTTATATAGACTACAGAGAAGACTGCTATCAGGTATGGTGTTATATAGGTTACAGAGAAGACTGCTATCAGGTCTGGTGTTATATAGACTACAGAGAAGACTGCTATCAGGTCTGGTGTTATATGGACTCTATAGACTACAGAGAAGACTACTATCAGGTCTGGAGTTATATAGACTACAGAGAAGACTGCTGTCAGGTCTGGTGTTATATAGACTACAGAGAAGACTGCTGTCAGGTCTGGTGTTATATAGACTACAGAGAAGACTGCTGTCAGGTCTGGTGTTATATAGACTACAGAGAAGACTGCTGTCAGGTCTGGTGTTATATGGACTATATAGACTACAGAGAAGACTGCTGTCAGGTCTGGTGTTATATAAACTAGAGAGAAGACTGCTATCAGGTCTGGTGTTATATAGGTTACAGAGAAGACTGCTATCAGGTCTGGTGTTATATGGACTATATAGACTACAGAGAAGACTGCTATCAGGTCTGGTGTTATATAGACTTCAGAGAAGACTGCTATCAGGTCTGGTGTTATATAGGTTACAGAGAAGACTGCTATCAGGTCTGGTGTTATATAGACTACAGAGAAGATTGCTATCAGGTCTGGTGTTATATGGACTCTATACACTACAGAGAAGACTGCTATCAGGTCTGGTGTTATATAGACTACAGAGAAGACTACTATCAGGTCTGGAGTTATATAGACTACAGAGAAGACTGCTGTCAGGTCTGGTGTTATATAGACTACAGAGAAGACTGCTATCAGGTCTGGTGTTATATAGACTACAGAGAAGACTGCTGTCAGGTCTGGTGTTATATCGACTACAGAGAAGACTGCTGTCAGGTCTGGTGTTATATAGGTTACAGAGAAGACTGCTGTCAGGTCTGGTATTATATAGACTACAGAGAAGACTGCTATCAGGTCTGGTGCTATATAGACTACAGAGAAGACTGCTGTCAGGTCTGGAGTTATATGGACTATATAGACTACAGAGAAGACCACTATCAGGTCTGGTGTTATATAGACTACTGAGAAGACTGCTGTCAGGTCTGGTGTTATATAGACTACAGAGAAGACTGCTGTCAGGTCTGGTGTTATATAGACTACAGAGAAGACTGCTGTCAGGTCTGGTGTTATATAGACTACAGAGAAGACTGCTGTCAGGTCTGGTGTTATATGGACTATATAGACTACAGAGAAGACTGCTGTCAGGTCTGGTGTTATATAGACTACAGAGAAGACTGCTATCAGGTCTGGTATTATATAGACTACAGAGAAGACTGCTGTCAGGTCTGGAGTTATATGGACTATATAGACTACAGAGAAGACCACTATCAGGTCTGGTGTTATATAGACTACTGAGAAGACTGCTGTCAGGTCTGGTGTTATATGGACTATATAGACTACAGAGAAGACTGCTGTAAGGTCTGGTGTTATATGGACTATATAGACTACAGAGAAGACTGCTATCAGGTCTGGTGTTATATAGACTACAGAGAAGACTGCTATCAGGTCTGTTATATAGACTACAGAGAAGACTGCTGTCAGGTCTGGTGCTATATAGACTCTATGGACTACAGAGAAGACTGCTGTCAGGTCTGGTGTTATATAGACTACAGAGAAGAATGCTATCAGGTCTGGTGTTATATAGGTTACAGAGAAGACTGCTCCAGAGCCTTTCCGTTCACCTTCACACTCCTGGGCCAGACCACAATCCTATGACCTACTGAAGAGATGAGTCTTCAGTAAAGACCTAAAGGTTGAGACCGAGTCTGCGTCTCTCACATGGGTAGGCAGACCATTCCATAAAAATGGAGCTCTATAAGAGAAAGCCCTGCCTCCAGCTGTTTGCTTAGAAATTCTAGGGACAATTAGGAGGCCTGCGTCTTGTGACCGTAGCGTACCTGTAGGTATGTACGGCAGGACCAAATCGGAAAGATAGGTAGGAGCAAGCCCATGTAATGCTTTGTAGGTTAGCAGTAAAACCTTGAAATCAGCCCTTGCCTTAACAGGAAGCCAGTGTAGGGAGGCTAGCACTGGAGTAATATGATAATTTTTTTTGGTTCTAGTCAGGATTCTAGCAGCCGTATTTAGCACTAACTGAAGTTTATTTAGTGCTTTATCCGGGTAGCCGGAAAGTACAGCATTGCAGTAGTCTAACCTAGAAGTAACAAAAGCATGGATACATTTTTCTGCATCATTTTTGGACAGAAAGATTCTGATTTTTGCAATGTTATGTAGATGGAAAAAAGTCTTGATATGTTCGTCAAAAGAGAGATCAGGGTCCAGAGTAACGCCGAGGTCCTTCACAGTTTTATTTGAGACGACTGTACAAACATCAAGATTCATTGTCAGATTCAACAGAAGATCTCTTTTTTTCTTGGGACCTAGAACAAGCATCTCTGTTTTGTCCGAGTTTAAAAGTAGAAAGTTTGCAGCCATCCATGTCCTTATGTCTGAAACACAGGCTTCTAGCAAGGGCAAATTTGGGGCTTCACCATGTTTCATTGAAATGTACAGCTGTGTGTCATCCACATAGCAGTGAAAGTTAACATTAAGTTTTCGAATGACATCCCCAAGAGGTAAAATATATAGTGAAAACAATAGTGGTCCTAAAACGGAACCTTGAGGAACACCGAAATGTACAGTTGATTTGTCAGAGGACAAACCATTCACAGAGACAAACTGATATCTTTCCGACAGATAAGATCTAAACCAAGCCAGAACTTGTCCGTGTAGACCAATTTGGGTTTCCAATCTCTCCAAATGAATGTGGTGATTGATGGTATCAAAAGCAGCACTATGGTCTAGGAGCACGAGGACAGATGCAGGGCCTCGGTCTGACGCCATTAGAAGGTCAACTACAACTACCATCTGTCATGTCTTTAGACACTATAACACTACAAAACTACAACTACCATCTGCCGTGTCTCAAGACACTTTAACACTCTAAAACTACAACTACCATCTGTCATGTCTCTAGATGCTATAACACCTCAAAACTACAACTACCATCTGTCATGTCTCTAGACACTCCAAAACTACAACTACCATCTGTCATGTCTCTAGACACTCCAAAACTACAACTACCATCTGTCCTTGTGTAGAGTATGTATTGTAAAGCCTTCTACAGAAAAATCCTTTCAATGTTATAAGTCTATCCATTTATCTCTGCATATCTAGAGTAGAGGTCGACCGATTAATTGCAATGGCCGATTAATTAGGGCCGATTTCAAGTTTTCATAACAATTTGCAAATCTGTATTTTTGGACACCGGTTTGCCGATTTACATTTTTTTTCACACCTTTATTTCATTTTTATTTAACCAGGCACTATTTGAGGCTAAATTGATTTTATTGATGTATTATATTAAGTTAAAATAAGTGTTAATTCAGTATTGTTGTAATTGTCATTATTACTAATACATTTTGTAAAAATCGGCCGATTAATCGGTATCGGCTTTTTTTTGGGTCCTCCAATAATCGGTAGTGGTATCGGCATTGAAAAATCATAATCAGTCGACCTCTAATCTAGAGGACCATGTTAACTGAAAGTTATTGTGATGCAGCTTTAAACTGTCTGTTTAGAGGTGCTCTTCAGTCTGGATGTCAGGACATCCTCTCGTCTGTCTGACTCTTCTCAACACGCACACACACAAACCCACATACACAGAAACACCCACAGATACACACACATAATAACACACACATAGAAACACCCACAGAAACACCCACATAGAAACACACACATTAATCTGCTACAGGGCTGTATTTTGACTTACAGAACCCCTTCCCCTTGCTGTTTTACGATGTCCATAGCAACTAGTATTTATCAGTGGATTGATTCTGATTGGCTCAAACACAACTTGTGTTTATCAGTGGATCGATTCTGATTGGCTCAAACACAACTTGTGGATTGATTCTGATTGGCTCAAACACAACTAGTGTTTATCAGTGGATCTGTTTGAGTCTTTGTTCATAGAATGTCAGTCTCTGTGACGCCCCCTATCCCCCCCAGCCCTCCCAGCCCCCTATCCCTCCCAGCCCCCTATCCCCCCAGCCCCCTATCCCCCCCAGCCCTCCCAGCCCTCTACCCCCCCCTATCCCTCCCAGCCCCCTATCCCCCCAGCCCCCTATCCTCCCAGGATAATCAACAGGTTTTAGTGAGAAGTCTTTTCCTCCTCCTGCTAACAACAGCCAGCTCCAGGTGTTGAGATCAGAGATGTGGAGTTGTTCATGTTCAGATGTTTCTGATAAATGAGCTGTACATGCTGACCATTTGAAGCAAAGAGTAACAACCTCTCTTAATAAAAAGAGCATCAACCAATATGACTAACACTAACTTTCAATCAATGAGGGGAATTGATTTAATGTAATTGATGTTGTTGATACGTAAGCCATTATAATAACTGACTGATTGTAAGTTGGATAAGATTGTCTGCTAAATGTCTGAAATGTAAATGCAACGATCATGTTGTCTCTGTCCTCCTGCAGTTTGACTGAGTCACAATATTTATGTTGTTTCTCTGTCTTCTGGTAGGTTAAGATGACTGCTGAAGCTGCTGGAGAGGGAGGAGAGGATAATGTTGTCTCTGTGTTGTAATAATGTTGTAATGGTAATGCTGATCCTGTCCTCCTGTAGGTTGAGATGTCTGCTGAAACAACTGGAGAGAGGAGAGGTGTCTCTGGTGGACCTCAAGAAGAACCTGGAGTATGCTGCCACTGTTCTGGAGTCAGTTTATATAGAGAAGACCAGGTACACACTACTACACACACTGTTCTGGAGTCAGTTTATATAGAGAAGACCAGGTACACACTACTACACACACTGTTCTGGAGTCAGTTTATATAGAGGAGACCAGGTACACACTACTATACACACTGTTCTGGAGTCAGTTTATATAGAGGAGACCAGGTACACACTACTACACACACTGTTCTGGAGTCAGTTTATATAGAGGAGACCAGGTACACACTACTATACACACTGTTCTGGAGTCAGTTTATATAGAGGAGACCAGGTACCCACTACTACACAGTAACGTTAATTAACCTCTCACACACACGTACCAACTCGCACACACCTCAGTCTCCTGCGGACATCTAAACTAACAGCCTATGTACATAAAGATACATGAATGAGTGATGGCCGAACGGCATAGGCAAGATGCAGTAGATGGTACAGAGTACAGTATATACATATGGATGAGCGATGGCCGAACGGCATAGGCAAGATGCAGTAGATGGTACAGAGTACAGTATATACATATGGATGAGCGATGGCCGAACGGCATAGGCAAGATGCAGTAGATGGTACAGAGTACAGTATATACATATGGATGAGCGATGGCCGAACGGCATAGGCAAGATGCAGTAGATGGTACAGAGTACAGTATATACATATGGATGAGCGATGGCCGAACGGCATAGGCAAGATGCAGTAGATGGTACAGAGTACAGTATATACATATGGATGAGCGGTGGCCGAACGGCATAGGCAAGATGCAGTAGATGGTACAGAGTACAGTATATACATATGGATGAGCGATGGCCGAACGGCATAGGCAAGATGCAGTAGATGGTACAGAGTACAGTATATACATATGGATGAGCGATGGCCGAACGGCATAGGCAAGATGCAGTAGATGGTACAGAGTACAGTATATACATATGGATGAGCGATGGCCGAACGGCATAGGCAAGATGCAGTAGATGGTACAGAGTACAGTATATACATATGGATGAGCGATGGCCGAACGGCATAGGCAAGATGCAGTAGATGGTACAGAGTACAGTATATACATATGGATGAGCGATGGCCGAACGGCATAGGCAAGATGCAGTAGATGGTACAGAGTACAGTATATACATATGGATGAGCGATGGCCGAACGGCATAGGCAAGATGCAGTAGATGGTACAGAGTACAGTATATACATATGGATGAGCGATGGCCGAACGGCATAGGCAAGATGCAGTAGATGGTACAGAGTACAGTATATACATATGGATGAGCGATGGCCGAACGGCATAGGCAAGATGCAGTAGATGGTACAGAGTACAGTATATACATATGGATGAGCGATGGCCGAACGGCATAGGCAAGATGCAGTAGATGGTACAGAGTACAGTATATACATATGGATGAGCGATGGCCGAACGGCATAGGCAAGATGCAGTAGATGGTACAGAGTACAGTATATACATATGGATGAGCGATGGCCGAACGGCATAGGCAAGATGCAGTAGATGGTACAGAGTACAGTATATACATATGGATGAGCGATGGCCGAACGGCATAGGCAAGATGCAGTAGATGGTACAGAGTACAGTATATACATATGGATGAGCGATGGCCGAACGGCATAGGCAAGATGCAGTAGATGGTACAGAGTACAGTATATACATATGGATGAGCGATGGCCGAACGGCATAGGCAAGATGCAGTAGATGGTACAGAGTACAGTATATACATATGGATGAGCGATGGCCGAACGGCATAGGCAAGATGCAGTAGATGGTACAGAGTACAGTATATACATATGGATGAGCGATGGCCGAACGGCATAGGCAAGATGCAGTAGATGGTACAGAGTACAGTATATACATATGGATGAGCGATGGCCGAACGGCATAGGCAAGATGCAGTAGATGGTACAGAGTACAGTATATACATATGGATGAGCGATGGCCGAACGGCATAGGCAAGATGCAGTAGATGGTACAGAGTACAGTATATACATATGGATGAGCGATGGCCGAACGGCATAGGCAAGATGCAGTAGATGGTACAGAGTACAGTATATACATATGGATGAGCGATGGCCGAACGGCATAGGCAAGATGCAGTAGATGGTACAGAGTACAGTATATACATATGGATGAGCGATGGCCGAACGGCATAGGCAAGATGCAGTAGATGGTACAGAGTACAGTATATACATATGGATGAGCGATGGCCGAACGGCATAGGCAAGATGCAGTAGATGGTACAGAGTACAGTATATACATATGGATGAGCGATGGCCGAACGGCATAGGCAAGATGCAGTAGATGGTACAGAGTACAGTATATACATATGGATGAGCGATGGCCGAACGGCATAGGCAAGATGCAGTAGATGGTACAGAGTACAGTATATACATATGGATGAGCGATGGCCGAACGGCATAGGCAAGATGCAGTAGATGGTACAGAGTACAGTATGTACATATGGATGAGCGATGGCCGAACGGCATAGGCAAGATGCAGTAGATGGTACAGAGTACAGTATGTACATATGGATGAGCGATGGCCGAACGGCATAGGCAAGATGCAGTAGATGGTACAGAGTACAGTATGTACATATGGATGAGCGATGGCCGAACGGCATAGGCAAGATGCAGTAGATGGTACAGAGTACAGTATGTACATATGGATGAGCGATGGCCGAACGGCATAGGCAAGATGCAGTAGATGGTACAGAGTACAGTATGTACATATGGATGAGCGATGGCCGAACGGCATAGGCAAGATGCAGTAGATGGTACAGAGTACAGTATGTACATATGGATGAGCGATGGCCGAACGGCATAGGCAAGATGCAGTAGATGGTACAGAGTACAGTATGTACATATGGATGAGCGATGGCCGAACGGCATAGGCAAGATGCAGTAGATGGTACAGAGTACAGTATGTACATATGGATGAGCGATGGCCGAACGGCATAGGCAAGATGCAGTAGATGGTACAGAGTACAGTATATACATATGGATGAGCGATGGCCGAACGGCATAGGCAAGATGCAGTAGATGGTACAGAGTACAGTATATACATATGGATGAGCGATGGCCGAACGGCATAGGCAAGATGCAGTAGATGGTACAGAGTACAGTATATACATATGGATGAGCGATGGCCGAACGGCATAGGCAAGATGCAGTAGATGGTACAGAGTACAGTATATACATATGGATGAGCGATGGCCGAACGGCATAGGCAAGATGCAGTAGATGGTACAGAGTACAGTATATACATATGGATGAGCGATGGCCGAACGGCATAGGCAAGATGCAGTAGATGGTACAGAGTACAGTATATACATATGGATGAGCGATGGCCGAACGGCATAGGCAAGATGCAGTAGATGGTACAGAGTACAGTATATACATATGGATGAGCGATGGCCGAACGGCATAGGCAAGATGCAGTAGATGGTACAGAGTACAGTATATACATATGGATGAGCGATGGCCGAACGGCATAGGCAAGATGCAGTAGATGGTACAGAGTACAGTATATACATATGGATGAGCGATGGCCGAACGGCATAGGCAAGATGCAGTAGATGGTACAGAGTACAGTATATACATATGGATGAGCGATGGCCGAACGGCATAGGCAAGATGCAGTAGATGGTACAGAGTACAGTATATACATATGGATGAGCGATGGCCGAACGGCATAGGCAAGATGCAGTAGATGGTACAGAGTACAGTATATACATATGGATGAGCGATGGCCGAACGGCATAGGCAAGATGCAGTAGATGGTACAGAGTACAGTATATACATATGGATGAGCGATGGCCGAACGGCATAGGCAAGATGCAGTAGATGGTACAGAGTACAGTATGTACATATGGATGAGCGATGGCCGAACGGCATAGGCAAGATGCAGTAGATGGTACAGAGTACAGTATGTACATATGGATGAGCGATGGCCGAACGGCATAGGCAAGATGCAGTAGATGGTACAGAGTACAGTATGTACATATGGATGAGCGATGGCCGAACGGCATAGGCAAGATGCAGTAGATGGTACAGAGTACAGTATATACATATGGATGAGCGATGGCCGAACGGCATAGGCAAGATGCAGTAGATGGTACAGAGTACAGTATATACATATGGATGAGCGATGGCCGAACGGCATAGGCAAGATGCAGTAGATGGTACAGAGTACAGTATATACATATGGATGAGCGATGGCCGAACGGCATAGGCAAGATGCAGTAGATGGTACAGAGTACAGTATATACATATGGATGAGCGATGGCCGAACGGCATAGGCAAGATGCAGTAGATGGTACAGAGTACAGTATATACATATGGATGAGCGATGGCCGAACGGCATAGGCAAGATGCAGTAGATGGTACAGAGTACAGTATATACATATGGATGAGCGATGGCCGAACGGCATAGGCAAGATGCAGTAGATGGTACAGAGTACAGTATATACATATGGATGAGCGATGGCCGAACGGCATAGGCAAGATGCAGTAGATGGTACAGAGTACAGTATATACATATGGATGAGCGATGGCCGAACGGCATAGGCAAGATGCAGTAGATGGTACAGAGTACAGTATGTACATATGGATGAGCGATGGCCGAACGGCATAGGCAAGATGCAGTAGATGGTACAGAGTACAGTATGTACATATGGATGAGCGATGGCCGAACGGCATAGGCAAGATGCAGTAGATGGTACAGAGTACAGTATATACATATGGATGAGCGATGGCCGAACGGCATAGGCAAGATGCAGTAGATGGTACAGAGTACAGTATATACATATGGATGAGCGATGGCCGAACGGCATAGGCAAGATGCAGTAGATGGTACAGAGTACAGTATATACATATGGATGAGCGATGGCCGAACGGCATAGGCAAGATGCAGTAGATGGTACAGAGTACAGTATATACATATGGATGAGCGATGGCCGAACGGCATAGGCAAGATGCAGTAGATGGTACAGAGTACAGTATATACATATGGATGAGCGATGGCCGAACGGCATAGGCAAGATGCAGTAGATGGTACAGAGTACAGTATATACATATGGATGAGCGATGGCCGAACGGCATAGGCAAGATGCAGTAGATGGTACAGAGTACAGTATATACATATGGATGAGCGATGGCCGAACGGCATAGGCAAGATGCAGTAGATGGTACAGAGTACAGTATATACATATGGATGAGCGATGGCCGAACGGCATAGGCAAGATGCAGTAGATGGTACAGAGTACAGTATATACATATGGATGAGCGATGGCCGAACGGCATAGGCAAGATGCAGTAGATGGTACAGAGTACAGTATATACATATGGATGAGCGATGGCCGAACGGCATAGGCAAGATGCAGTAGATGGTACAGAGTACAGTATATACATATGGATGAGCGGTGGCCGAACGGCATAGGCAAGATGCAGTAGATGGTACAGAGTACAGTATATACATATGGATGAGCGATGGCCGAACGGCATAGGCAAGATGCAGTAGATGGTACAGAGTACAGTATATACATATGGATGAGCGATGGCCGAACGGCATAGGCAAGATGCAGTAGATGGTACAGAGTACAGTATATACATATGGATGAGCGATGGCCGAACGGCATAGGCAAGATGCAGTAGATGGTACAGAGTACAGTATATACATATGGATGAGCGATGGCCGAACGGCATAGGCAAGATGCAGTAGATGGTACAGAGTACAGTATATACATATGGATGAGCGATGGCCGAACGGCATAGGCAAGATGCAGTAGATGGTACAGAGTACAGTATATACATATGGATGAGCGATGGCCGAACGGCATAGGCAAGATGCAGTAGATGGTACAGAGTACAGTATATACATATGGATGAGCGATGGCCGAACGGCATAGGCAAGATGCAGTAGATGGTACAGAGTACAGTATATACATATGGATGAGCGATGGCCGAACGGCATAGGCAAGATGCAGTAGATGGTACAGAGTACAGTATATACATATGGATGAGCGATGGCCGAACGGCATAGGCAAGATGCAGTAGATGGTACAGAGTACAGTATGTACATATGGATGAGCGATGGCCGAACGGCATAGGCAAGATGCAGTAGATGGTACAGAGTACAGTATGTACATATGGATGAGCGATGGCCGAACGGCATAGGCAAGATGCAGTAGATGGTACAGAGTACAGTATATACATATGGATGAGCGATGGCCGAACGGCATAGGCAAGATGCAGTAGATGGTACAGAGTACAGTATATACATATGGATGAGCGATGGCCGAACGGCATAGGCAAGATGCAGTAGATGGTACAGAGTACAGTATATACATATGGATGAGCGATGGCCGAACGGCATAGGCAAGATGCAGTAGATGGTACAGAGTACAGTATATACATATGGATGAGCGATGGCCGAACGGCATAGGCAAGATGCAGTAGATGGTACAGAGTACAGTATATACATATGGATGAGCGATGGCCGAACGGCATAGGCAAGATGCAGTAGATGGTACAGAGTACAGTATATACATATGGATGAGCGATGGCCGAACGGCATAGGCAAGATGCAGTAGATGGTACAGAGTACAGTATATACATATGGATGAGCGATGGCCGAACGGCATAGGCAAGATGCAGTAGATGGTACAGAGTACAGTATATACATATGGATGAGCGATGGCCGAACGGCATAGGCAAGATGCAGTAGATGGTACAGAGTACAGTATATACATATGGATGAGCGATGGCCGAACGGCATAGGCAAGATGCAGTAGATGGTACAGAGTACAGTATATACATATGGATGAGCGATGGCCGAACGGCATAGGCAAGATGCAGTAGATGGTACAGAGTACAGTATATACATATGGATGAGCGATGGCCGAACGGCATAGGCAAGATGCAGTAGATGGTACAGAGTACAGTATATACATATGGATGAGCGATGGCCGAACGGCATAGGCAAGATGCAGTAGATGGTACAGAGTACAGTATATACATATGGATGAGCGATGGCCGAACGGCATAGGCAAGATGCAGTAGATGGTACAGAGTACAGTATATACATATGGATGAGCGATGGCCGAACGGCATAGGCAAGATGCAGTAGATGGTACAGATTACAGTATATACATATGGATGAGCGATGGCCGAACGGCATAGGCAAGATGCAGTAGATGGTACAGAGTACAGTATATACATATGGATGAGCGATGGCCGAACGGCATAGGCAAGATGCAGTAGATGGTACAGAGTACAGTATATACATATGGATGAGCGATGGCCGAACGGCATAGGCAAGATGCAGTAGATGGTACAGAGTACAGTATATACATATGGATGAGCGATGGCCGAACGGCATAGGCAAGATGCAGTAGATGGTACAGAGTACAGTATATACATATGGATGAGCGATGGCCGAACGGCATAGGCAAGATGCAGTAGATGGTACAGAGTACAGTATATACATATGGATGAGCGATGGCCGAACGGCATAGGCAAGATGCAGTAGATGGTACAGAGTACAGTATATACATATGGATGAGCGATGGCCGAACGGCATAGGCAAGATGCAGTAGATGGTACAGAGTACAGTATATACATATGGATGAGCGATGGCCGAACGGCATAGGCAAGATGCAGTAGATGGTACAGAGTACAGTATATACATATGGATGAGCGATGGCCGAACGGCATAGGCAAGATGCAGTAGATGGTACAGAGTACAGTATGTACATATGGATGAGCGATGGCCGAACGGCATAGGCAAGATGCAGTAGATGGTACAGAGTACAGTATGTACATATGGATGAGCGATGGCCGAACGGCATAGGCAAGATGCAGTAGATGGTACAGAGTACAGTATATACATATGGATGAGCGATGGCCGAACGGCATAGGCAAGATGCAGTAGATGGTACAGAGTACAGTATATACATATGGATGAGCGATGGCCGAACGGCATAGGCAAGATGCAGTAGATGGTACAGAGTACAGTATATACATATGGATGAGCGATGGCCGAACGGCATAGGCAAGATGCAGTAGATGGTACAGAGTACAGTATATACATATGGATGAGCGATGGCCGAACGGCATAGGCAAGATGCAGTAGATGGTACAGAGTACAGTATATACATATGGATGAGCGATGGCCGAACGGCATAGGCAAGATGCAGTAGATGGTACAGAGTACAGTATATACATATGGATGAGCGATGGCCGAACGGCATAGGCAAGATGCAGTAGATGGTACAGAGTACAGTATATACATATGGATGAGCGATGGCCGAACGGCATAGGCAAGATGCAGTAGATGGTACAGAGTACAGTATATACATATGGATGAGCGATGGCCGAACGGCATAGGCAAGATGCAGTAGATGGTACAGAGTACAGTATATACATATGGATGAGCGATGGCCGAACGGCATAGGCAAGATGCAGTAGATGGTACAGAGTACAGTATATACATATGGATGAGCGATGGCCGAACGGCATAGGCAAGATGCAGTAGATGGTACAGAGTACAGTATATACATATGGATGAGCGATGGCCGAACGGCATAGGCAAGATGCAGTAGATGGTACAAAGTACAGTATATACATATGGATGAGCGATGGCCGAACGGCATAGGCAAGATGCAGTAGATGGTACAGAGTACAGTATATACATATGAGATGAGTAATGTAGGGTATGTAAACATATAAAGTGGCTAGTGATACATTTATTACATACATTTTTCCATTATTAAAGTGGCTAGAGTTGAGTCAGTATGTTGGCAGCAGCCACTCAATGTTAGTGGTGGCTGTTTAACAGTCTGATGGCCTTGAGATAGAAGCTGTTTTTCAGTCTCTCGGTCCCCACTTTGATGCAACTGTACTGACCTCGCCTTCTGGATGATAGCCGGGTGAACAGGCAGTGGCTCGGGTTGTTGTTGTCCTTGATTATCTTTTTGGCATTCCTGTGACATCGGGTGGTTTAGGTGTCCTGGAGGGCAGGTAGTTTGCCCCCGGTGATGCGTTGTGCAGACCTCACTACCCTCTGGAGAGCCTTACGGTTGTGGGCGGAGCAGTTGCCATACCAGGCGATGATACAACCCGACAGGATGCTCTCGATTGTGCATCTGTAAAAGTTTGTGAGTGTTTTTCGTCACAAGCCAAATATCTTCAGCTTCCTGAGGTTGAAGAGGCGCTGCTGCACCTTTTTCACCATGCTGTCTGTGTGGGTGGACCATTTCAGTTTGTCCGTGATGTGTATACCGAGGAACTCAAAACATTCCACCTTCTCCACTACTCTCCCATCGCTCTCTCTGCTGTTTCCTGAAGTCCACTATCATCTCCTTTGTTTTGTTGACATTGAGTGTGAGGTTATTTTCCTGACACCACACTCCAAGGGCACTCACCTCCTCCCTGTAGGCCGTCTCGACGTTGTTGGTAATCAAGCCTACCACTGTTTTGTCGTCTGCAAACTTGATGATTGAGTTGGAGGCGTGCATGGCCACGCAGTCATGGGTGAACAGGGAGTACAGGAGAGGGCTGAGAACGCACCCTTGTGGGACCCCAGTGTTGAGGAGCAGCGGGGTGGAGATGTTGTTACCTACCCTCACCACCTGGGAGCGGCCCGCCAGGAAGTCCAGGACCCAGTTGCACAGGGCGGGGTCGATACCCAGGGTCTCGAACTTGATGATGAGTTTGGAGGGTACTATGGTGTTAAATGCTGAGCTGTAGTCGATGAACAGCATTCTTACATAGGTATTCCTCTTGTCCAGATGGGTTAGGGCAGTGTGCAGTGTGATTGCGTCGTCTTTGGACCTATTTGGTCGCTAAGCAAATTGGAGTGGGTCTAGGATGTCAGGTACGGTGGAGGTGATATGGTCCTTGACTCGTCTCTCAAAGCACCTCATGATGACGGAAGTGAGTGCTACGGGGCGATAGTCATTTTGCTAATTTACTTTTGCTTTTCTTGGGAACTGGAACAATGGTGGCCCTCTTGAAGCATGTGGGAACATCAAACATAAGGTTTGATTGAATATATGATTGAATATGTCCGTAAACACACCAGCCAGCTGGTCTGTGCATGCTCTGAGGACGCGGCTGGGGATGCCGTCTGGGCCGGCAGCCTTGCGAGGGTTAACACGTTTAAATGTTTTTCTCACAATGGCTGCAGTGAAGGAGAGCCCGCAGGTTTTGGTAGCGGGCCGTGTCAGTGGCACTGTATTGTCCTCAAAGCGAGCAAAGAAGTTGTTTCGTTTGTCTGGGAGCAAGACATCGGGGGCCGCGACGGGGCTGGTTTTCCTTTTGTGGTCCGTGATTGACTATAGACCCTACCACATATCTCTTGTGTCTGAGACGTTGAATTGCGACTCTACTTTGTCTCTATACTGACGCTTAGCTTGTTTAATAGCCTTGCGGAGGGAATAGCTACACTGTTTGTATTCGGTCATGTTTCCGGTCGCCTTGCCCTGGTTAAAAGCAGTGGTTTGCGCTTTCAGTTTTGCGCAAATGCTGCCTTCAATCCACGGTTTCTGATTGGGGAATGTTTTAATAGACGCTATGGGTACAACATCACCGATGCACTTGCTAAAAAATTTGCTCACCGAATCAGCGTATTCATCAATGTTATTGTCCGACGCTATGCGAAACATATCCCAGTCCACGTGATCGAATCTTGAAGTGTGGAATCCGATTGGTCGGACCAGCATTGAACAGACCTGAGCACGGGTGCTTCCTGTTTTAGTTTCTGTCTATAGGCTGGGAGCAACAAAATGGAGTCGTGGTCAAATTTTCCGAAAGGAGGGCGGGGGAGGGCTTTATATGCGTCGCGGAAGTTAGAATAACAATGATCCAGGGTTTTGCTAGCCCAGGTCGCTCATTCGATATGCTGATAACATTTGGAGAGCCTTGTTTTCAGATTAGCCTTGTTAAAATCCCCGGCTACAATAAATGCAGCAGGATATGTGTTTTCCAGTTTATATAGAGTCAAATGAAGTTCTTTCAGGTGCCATCGATTCGTCTGTTTGGGGCGGGATATACACTACTGTGATTATGATCGAAGAGAATTCTCTTAGTAGATAATGCGGTCGGCATTTGATTGTAAGGAATTCTAGTTCAGGTGAACAAAAGGACTTGAGTTCCTGTATGTTGTTATGATCACACCACGTCTCGTTAATCACACCACGTCTCGTTAACCCCCGCCCTTCTTCTTACCAGAGAGGTGTTTGTTTCTTTCGGCTCGATGCATGAAGAAGCCAGGTGGCTGTACCGACTCTGATAACTTATCCCGAGAGAGCCATGTTTCCGTGAAACAAAGAATGTTACAATCTCTGATGTCTCTCTGGAAGGCAACCCTTGCTCGGATTTCGTCTACCTTGTTGTCAAGAGACTGGACATTGGCGAGTAGTATACTCGGGAGTGGTGCGCGATGTGCCCGTCTCCGAAGCCTGACCAGAAGACCACTCTGTCTGCCCTTCTGCGGCGCTGTTGTTTTGGGTCACCTGCTGGGATCCGATCCATTGTCCTGGGTGGTGGACCAAATAGAGGATCCGCTTCGGGAAAGTCGTGTTCCTGGTCGTAATGTTGGTGAGTTGACGTTGCTCTTATATACAATAGTTCCTCCCGACTGTATGTAATAAGAGTTAAGATAAAACCTCATATTGGCTGGTGGTAATAATGTAAGAAATAACCAAAATACTGCATAGTTTCCTAGGAACGCGAAGCGAGGCAGCCATCTCTGTCGTCGCCGGAAAGGAAGTCGATCACCAGAAAGGGTATGTGTCAATGATTTTTTTTAACCTGTAATTAACTAGGCAAGTCAGTTAAGAACAAATTCTTATTTTCAATGATGTCCTAGGAAAAGTGGGTAAACTGCCTTGTTCAGGGGCAGAACAATAGATTTCCACCTTGTCAGCTCGGGGATTCGATCTTGCAAACTTTTGGTTACTGGCCCAACGCTCTAACCACTAAACCTGCCACACCAACATGTTGACATATCTAGGCCTTGATACTCAGGCATGAACGGATCCACATACTGTCAGAAATGTATCTTATCTGTAGTCATTACCTGATTGTTTTTGTATTCCTATAATTTTTTTAATATATTTCAATAGATATCCTTACATGATATATAATATTCATCTTTATATGTCGAAAATGGGTTAAATCCGAATCATGAAATGTCCAGTGGCGTAAGTTATTTGACCAGTTTAGGCGCGGAAAATCATGTTGCTTCTTCACATGAAGGTAACATTTCTGAGCCTTCAGCACCATACTGAAGGTAACATTTCTGAGCTTACAGCACTATACTGACTGAAGGTGACATATCTGAGCCTTTAGCACTATACTGACTGAAGGTGACATATCTGAGCCTTAAGCGCCATACTGACTGAAGGTAACATATCTGAGCCTACAGCACCATGCTGTCTGAAGGTAACATATCTGAGCCTTCAGCACCATACTGAAGGTAACATATCTGAGCCTTCAGCACCATACTGACTGAGGGTGACATATCTGAGCCTACAGCACAATACTGACTGAAGGTAACATATCTGAGCCTACAGCACCATATTGAAGGTGACATATCTGAGCCTACAACACCATGCTGACTGGAGGTGACATATCTGAGACTTCAGCACTATACTGACTGAAGGTGACATATCTGAGCCTTCAGCACCATACTGACTGAAGGTGACATATCTGAGCCTACAACACCATACTGACTGAAGGTAACATATCTGAGCCTACAGCACCATACTGAAGGTAACATATCTGAGCCTTCAGCACCATACTGACTGAAGGGGACATATCTGAGCATTCAGAACCATACTGACTGAAGGTAACATATCTGAGCCTACAGCACCATGCTGACTGGAGGTGACATATCTGAGCCTTCAGCACCATACTGACTGAAGGTAACATTTCTGAGCCTACAGCCCCATACTGACTGAAGGTGACATATCTGAGCCTACAGCACTATACTGACTGAAGGTGACATATCTGAGCCTTCAAAACCATACTGACTGAAGGTAACATATCTGAGCCTTCAGCACCATACTGACTGAAGGTAACATATCTGATCCCACAGCACCATACTGACTGAAGGTGCCATATCTGAGCCTACAGCACCATACTGAAGGTAACATATCTGAGCCTTCAGCACCATACTGAAGGTAACATATCTGAGCCTACAGCACCATAATGACTGAAGGTGACATATCTGAGCCTTCAGCACTATACTGACTGAAAGTAACATATCTGAGCCTTCAGCACCATACTGACTGAAGGTGACATTTCTGAGCCTTCAGCACCATACTGACTGAAGGTAACATATCTGAGCCTACAGCACCATACTGGCTGAAGGTGACATATCTGAGCCTACAGCACTATACTGACTGAAGGTGACATATCTGAGCCTTCAGCACCATACTGACTGAAGGTAACATATCTGAGCCTTCAGCACCATACTGACTGAAGGTAACATATCTGAGCCTACAGCACCATACTGACTGAAGGTGCCATATCTGAGCCTACAGCACCATACTGATGGTAACATATCTGAGCCTACAGCACCATACTGAAGGTAACATATCTGAGTCTTCAGCACCATACTGAAAGTAACATATCTGAGCCTTCAGCACCATACTGACTGAAGGTGACATATCTGAGCCTACAGCACCACACTGAAGGTGACATATCTGAGCCTTCAGCACAATACTGAAGGTAACATATCTGAGCCTACAGCACCATGCTGACTGAAGCTAACATATCTGAGCCTACAGCACCATACTGAAGGTAACATATCTGAGCCTTCAGCACCATACTGACTGAAGGTGACATATCTGAGCCTTCAGCACCATACTGACTGAAGGTAACATATCTGAGCCTACAGCACCATACTGACTGAAGGTAACATATCTGAGCCTTCAGCACCATACTGAAGGTAACATATCTGAGCCTTCAGCACTATACTGACTGAGGGTGACATATCTGAGCCTTCAGCACCATACTGACTGAAGGTAACATATCTGATCCTTCAGCACTATACTGACTGAGGGTGACATATCTGAGCCAACAGCACCATACTGACTGAAGGTGACATATCTGAGCCTACAGCACCATGCTGACTGAAGGTGACATATCTGAGCCTACAGCACCATACTGACTGAAGGTAACATATCTGAGACTTCAGCACCATACTGACTGAAGGTGACATATCTGAGTCTTCAGCACCATACTGACTGAAGGTAACATATCTGAGCCTACAGCACCATACTGACTGAAGGTGACATATCTGAGCCTACAGCACCATAGTGAAGGTAACATACCTGAGCCTACAGCACCATGCTGACTGAAGGTGACATATCTGAGCCTACAGCATCATACTGAAGGTAACATATCTGAGCCTACAGCACCATACTGAAGGTAACATATCTGAGCCTACAGCACCATACTGAAGGTAACATATCTGAGCCTACAGCACCATACTGAAGGTAACATATCTGAGCCTACAGCACCATACTGAAGGTGACATAGCTGAACCTTCAGCACCATACTGACTGAAGGTAACATATCTGAGCCTACAGCACCATACTCAGTAATAGGCTACAAGGCCCGGAAAGACAAACATCCTCATATTTAATCCAAGTTGCTATTTCCAAAGCACATCTCTGCTTTTTCTGTAAAAAAAACTAAAATGCAGTGTAGACAATCTAGAGCTCCAATCACAACACCTGTTTTCTGGTGTTGTATTTATTTAACAGAAAACAAACGTTGCTGGCTAACTTATATTAACCAGTAATACAAAATATGCCTAAACGTTTTTAAAACGTTAGCTGTCACCCTGAGGCTTGATAGGGGGTAAACATGTTTTTCCCTGTAGGAAAGGCAATTTCATAATTTCTTTAGCTAGCAAGGATAGCTAACATTGAGCTTTTACCCCCATATCAAGCCTAGCAAGCTAGCTAGCCCTACTGGCTGCTGGCCAAATTAGCTAACGTTTTTGTGTCTAGTTACTTAGATAAATAAAACATAGCAAATTAGCGACTCACTTTAGCGTTAAATTCTTTGAGATTTTTTCTTAACATCTTCTCACTTATTTGTTTCTCCAGTCGTCAGTTTGACCGCACGATTTACACGCTCATTTGTGGCGCCCAAATAAAAAAAAAAATGAATTCCACAGCAGATAAAATGATTATTGTTACAGTGCTTTTAGCTTGCGGTTTGCTTGTGCCTTTATCCAGAGGGAATACAAAAAATTATAGCTAGTGTATGAAAGAGTGATATCGATTTAATATTTGTCAAATTATTGAGCATGTTGTAACGGTTTTCTTCCTCCTCTTCTGAGGAGGAGTAGGAAGGATCGGACCAATGCGCAGCGTTGTACGTGTCCATAATATAATTTTAATGAAATATAACTGAACACAGAAAACCAAAGAATAAGAGAATAAATGGAAACCGACACAGTCCCGTATGGAGCAAACACAGACAGGGAAAATAATCACCCACAACCAACATGGGGTAAACAGGCTACCTAAGTATGATTCTCAATCAGAGACAACGATCGACAGCTGCCTCTGATTGAGAACCATACCAGGCCAAACACAGACAGGGAAAATAATCACCCACAACCAACATGGGGAAAACAGGCTACCTAAATAGGGTTCTCAATCAGAGACAACGACCGACAGTTGCCTCTGATTGAGAACCATACCAGGCCAAACACATAGAAATTTAACAACATAGAAAAAACACATAGAATGCCCACCCCAACTCGCCCTGACCAAACCAAAATAGAGACATAAAAAAGGAACTAAGGTCAGGACGTGACACATGTCCTCAAAACTCAAAGAAGCATCAGAAATGGTCCTTATTCAGCATATAAAAATGCATATCAAGATCCTGATATGTATCTCAGTCAAGAGCATATGCATTGTATGTGCTAAGAACATATACTATGTAGATCTACTGTCAGTATTTGTCATCATATTGAGAAAACAAGATATCCAAATAGGCCTCATATTTAATGATGTTACGCTCGTTGAAATCGTTGAAATGATCGGACCAAGTTGCAGCGTTGTAGGCGTACATTTTGTCTTTATTAAAAATGAACACCTAAAAACAACAAAAGGAAAACGACCGTAACGTTCGGTAGGCGACACAGAGCTGTACAAGAACAACTTCCCACAAAACTAAGGTGGCAGAACAGGCTACCTAAGTATGATTCCCAATCAGAGACAACGATAGACAGCTGTCCCTGATTGAGAATCATACCCGGCCAAAACAAAGAAATAAAGTACATAGAGTTTTCTACCCGAGTCACACCCTGACCAACCAAACATAGAGAATAAAAAGATCTCTACGTTCAGGGCGTGACAGTACCCCCCCCCCTCCCCAAAGGTGCGGACTCCGGCCGCAAACCTGACACTAGGGTCTGGGTGGGCATCGTGCTTCTACACCTGCATTGCTTGGCATTTGGGGTTTTAGGCTGGGTTTCTGTACAGCACTTTGAGATATCAGCTGATGTATAAATTTGATTTGATCTAACCTGGTGGCGGCTCCGGTGCAGGACGCAGAACCCGCTCCACCTCTGGCTCCCCCCCACTTTGGTGGCGGCTCTTGTGCGGGGACCCTCGCCGCAGGCCCCGGACTGGGGACCTTTGCCGCAGGCCCCGGGCTGGGCACCCTCGCCGCAGGCCTCAAACTGGGGACCCTCGTTGCAGGCCCCGGACTGGGGACCGTTGCTTGCGGCTTCGGACTGGGGACGGTCGCTGGCGGTTCCGGACTGGGTACCATCACTGCAGGCTCCGGACTGGAGACCGTCGTT